>NC_087202.1:148883910-148932997 GCF_015104395.2 Macrobrachium nipponense | reverse complement strand
CAAACTGCTAGTTCCGCGGTTGGAAGGCGAGCGAGTATCCAATTCCTCCCCCATTCCCTCTCTCTTTACGGCTACGAGGGAAAGGGGAGGGATCCTACAGAGATTTCTCTGTAAGATCCCACGTTAGGGACTGCGCTACCGGGGGGACCTTTGGGTCCTACCTGACGCAAGTCCCGGTCGTTGAGGAGGGATCTTGCCCCTTTCTCGATTTCTACGGGAATCGAGAGGACCACCCAGCCAATACGTTTGACGAATTCGGTGGGGGGGTTTCGCAGAGTGCTTAGAACCTTCTACGGAATTTCTAGCGCACTCAGTGTGTTCGAGTTTTTACGATCTCCAAACACTTAGGCGAGACCACGGCGGTCCAAAGTGAGCGAGAATCCCCGATAATGTTACACGATAATCGGGAACCTCGCCTATGCTCGAATTCCTGTAATTTCTAGCATTTGGAAGAAGACTGCTGCTGGAAGAAGAGTATCTCACAGTAGGCAACTAACCTGGAATAGAGAAGAACGGACGGGAACATCCAGTTTGGCTTGAACTATCGTCTTCGGTATTCTGTTCACCATTGAAGCTTTCCTTTGGGAAAGACTTCTCCTTCACTCTCTTGACTAGAGAACGAAGGCAGTCGATCTCCAATCCTTATTCTCATTCCTCGAGGGGAAAAGAATTTAGGATGGAGGTCGTTGTACAGAACCTACAAATATACTACGTATATTACCCTCGCGACATGATTCTTTTAACAGTTGAATTGTCCGGGGGGTAGGCGCAAACCATAGTTAACTCTACGGTTTGTGACCGAGACGAAATTGTATCTTAACCCTTAAACGCCGACTGGACGTATTTTACGTCTACATTTTTTTTGTCTCGGGTGCCGACTGGACGTATTTTACGTCGACATACAAAAGTTTTTTTGTTTTTTAAAAATTCGCGGAAAAAATACTTTTAGGCCTACCACGCCAAAACTCTTTGAATCCACGCGCCTTGGGGGATGCTGGGAGTTCACGGATCAAGGTGTTGTTTTGTTTACAATCGTTACGCAAGCTCGAATTTCTTGCCGCACTAAAAAGTATCTGACACATCTCGGAAATTATTTCGTCACTGACATAATTTTTTTACCATTTTAAATTAGCCGTTACATAAAGTTTTATATATGAAAATGTGCGCAATTTCATGCACAATACAACTAAAAACAACCCATGGTTGTAGCTTTTATCAGTTTTGAGATATTTTCATATAAATAACGATAAGTGCCAAAATTTCAACCTTCGGTCAACTTTGACTGCCGAAATGGTCGAAAAACGCAATTGTAAGCTAAAACTCTTATATTTTAGTAATCAATCATTTATCTTAATTTTGCAACTAATTGGAAGTCTCTAGCACAATATTTCGTTTTATGGTGAATTTATGAAAAAACTTTTTCCTTACGTCCGCGCGGTAACTCTTCCGAAAATAATCATACATGCGATTGTGGTAATGTTTGCACCATTTTAAATTAGCCGTTACATAAACTTTTATATATGAAAATGTGCGCAATTTCATGCACAATACAACTAAAAACCACCCATGGTTGTAGCTTTTATCAATTTTGAAATATTTTCATATAAAAAATGATAAGTGACAAATTTTCAACCTTCGGTCAACTTTGACTCTACCGAAATGGTCGAAAAACGCAATTGTAAGCTAAAATGCTTATATTCTAGTAATATTCAAGCATTTACCTTCATTTTGCAACAAATTGGAAGTATCCTAGCACAATATTTCGATTATGGTGAATTTATGAAAAAAATAACATTTTCTTTACGTCCGCGCGGGGTAAATCTTCCGAAAAATCATACCGTGCTGTTGTGGTAAATGTTTGCACCATTTTAAATTAGCCGTTACATAAAGTTTTATATATGAAAATGTGCGCAATTTCATGTATAATACAACAAAAAATAGTTGAAGGAAGGTTGTAGCTTTTCCTCATTTTTGAAATATTTGCATATAAATCACGATAAATAGAAAAAAAAACCACGTTCGGTCAAATTTGACTCTACCGAAATGGTCGAAAAACGCAATTGTAAGATAAAACTCTTACAGTCTAGTAATATTCAGTCATTTATCTTTATCATGAAACAAATTCGAAGTCTCTAGCACAATATTTAAATTTATGGTGAATTTTAAAAACAAACTTTCCTTCCCTCCGTGCGCGGATTCTCAGCACAATCTCCGAAATGTGCAAGTCCCATTCTCGGAATATTTGCTCCGTTTCATATTAGGCATTTCATAGTTTTATATATGAAAATTTGCTCAATTTCATGTAGAATAAAACTAAAAATATTTGAAAGTTGTAGCTTTTCTTATTTCCGAAATAATTGCATATAAAAAAATATATATAAAAAAAAATTCGACATTCGGTCAACTTTAAACTCGTCAGATATGGTCGAAAACGCATTTTGTAAGCTAATATTCTTACAGTATAGTAATATTCAATCATTTTTCTTCATTTTGAAAGAAATTGGAAGTCTCTAGGACAAACTTTAGATTTATGGTGAATTTTGAAAAAAATATTTTGTTTACGGCGCGCGCTTACAAATTCATGCATTATTTTGTGATATATTTTCTCTGTGTTGCTTTTATCGTTTTACAATGTGTTATATACCAAAATGATTGCAATTTAGTGTACATTACAACGAAAAAAAAGTAACTTGTTACCTTTAACCGTTTTGCGCACAGCACGATTTAAATACAATTATATATGAAATTTCGTTTTTGCGCTATCATATATCGCATTATTTATATATAATAATGATTAATTTCATTTCTGATGGTTGCATACTAAACTTCAGGCAATGAAAAAAAAGGAGCCAAAAATGAACTCTTAATCTTGAAAACTAAGCGCGCTGTGATTTTTTGAAAAAAATATTTTTTCCGCTTCCACGCTCACTCTGAAACGTGTCCGGCACACGGGAGACATTTTTTTTTTTTTTTTTTTACCGGTTCGGCGTTTAAGGGTTAATTGAACTGCAACTCGGGTTGCCTGCAACCTCCCAGCAGTTATCAGTTTCGATTTTAGATACTTGGTATTGTCACGACAACACCAAATCAGCTTTTGTATTTACCGAAATCCGTTTCGTTTAAATATAATTGCTCGAGCGTATTTTTTATGCTCGATGGTCCTAGCCGAACGCATTCCTTCGTGGAAGGGATTACCTGGCAACTCAGGATGACGAGTCACCGAGAGCTACTGCGTATTGAACTGCCTGATAGCAGCTCAGTATCAGCTAGGTCTCCGAGATGCTATGGTTCGGTACGTCTCTCTCTCCCTGGTTTGATTGACTACCGAACCTTATCTCTACCCAACAATCATGGACTTAGGTCTCTGATTAACGGGGATTCTCGCAACAATGAAGGACCATCTACTGCTGTGACGCTCTATTTCATCGCCTTATTCGACATTGCAAGAATTTTCAAACAGATATCTCTTGGACTCTTTCAATCTTTCTGTTTACCGCACGGTAACAGAAGTCTGTACTAGTCTCCCGCTGCATCGCACCGCGATAATGCGAATGAATTTTGCAGACATCTGAGTTTGTCTTCAAAATATCTCTTATTCGCAGGTGTGCATTGTTCACCCCGAATTAACAGATGTGTCAGAAGACATCGCCTACTCTCCGACCTGACAGCTCTACTTCCAAATGTTCAGCCCATGAGAAGCAGTTCTTCAGGCAGTATTTCCCTGTGTCTTCATTACTGAAAAGCGCTCCGCTTTCATTGCAACTACGATCCTCACCGGACAGCAATGAATAGCGGTTAGCGTTCTCAGTCTTTGTAGCACAGGTTCAGAATCTTGAGAATCCTTTTCTCGATTCAGCTGTGAAGACGTAGGTTGCTTTTTCTGTACACCTTCGTCTTCAACGACACAGTGTTGTTTCTCCTTAGCTGAGAGTCAACTATACTATGAGATATCTTGCCATCAGAGACCTTGGTCTCTAGAAGGCAATTGACTTTCGCCTGTTGGCCACATGCCTTAAGAGAATCATCACCTCGCCGTCTGGCATCGGTGACGAACAAATTATTTGTATAGTCTCTTGGCATAACCCTTTTAAGGCGAAGGTCACGTGACTTGCTTGGGTGCTTGGACAACTGCTCTACCGAACGCAGTCAGTCGGCAGCTGTCAGCCAGCGCCCAAGTCAGTTAGAACTTCGCTGTGGACTTAGTTCGGTGTTTCCATAACAGTCTTTTCTTCGTCCTAACGCTTGTCCTAGTACCCATACCATCGACACCCACCATTGAGTGTCGGTGTCCTATCCACTACCGAGAAGAACTTCACTGCATGGGGATAGGAGAATGTGAGACACTTCGCTGCAGACGGATAGACCAGTATGGGTACAGGACATCACCGAAGTCGAAAAGAGGGATAGGTCATGCGACCATTCCCTTCTTTTCCTCTGAGGTAATTGCATGACTTTTCCTGCGAAGTCAAGCATCCAGGGGATGGGGATCCGTGACGCTCGATTTCGTACCGAACTTCGTAGCGAAGACTCAGAACCCTTTGGTCCATGACGATCGGTTAGTCCTTCACAATCCCCTCCCTAATGGACTTCACCGCCTTCGATGCGAAGGAGATGCTGCTTTGTCCTGTGAAAGCGCGATGGCGCTTTCTGAAGAAACTCAACATCCCAGGCTGAGTGTTGAAGCCTCTTTGTCAGCACCAAGATGACCTAGAAGTACACTCCCTCGAGTTCCGCAAGAACTTCTCCGAGGCGCAGGTATTGAAGGCAGGGGTCTGGGTCAGACCAGACCACTGGCACCTCCTTCTACCTTTTGGATATTGCCCACTTGTCCTTGGATCGTTTTCCTTGGGACCCGTGGTGGCTGCTCAACACGTTGTGTAGCTAACCCCGACCCTAGCAGGCTGAACAGCATCGAGTCCTGGTGTGACTGTTAGAATAGATAAGTGAATGAAGAGTGACTGGCCTTCTCTTCCTATCTTTTTCACTACCTGTGGGTAGAGGGATACGGTCATCACCTAGCTGATAAGGACGAGATGCAGGTGAGCTACTCGACAGAGCCCCATCCTATCCCTTTCACTAGGGATGGGAGCGAATATCCACCACTTCCTCCTACAAGGGGGGGGAAAGTGGATGCCAACAAGAGACAAACCATAACTTTATGTTGCCTCTTGCAAATAGGAACTTGTTCTTGCTTGCTGGTACGAAGAGATACGCTTACCTCTCTCTTAGTACTTGGTCCAGAGGTCTGACCATTGATCCTGCGGTGCACACCCCGATCAATCGGACAGAGGCTTGGATCCCTCCCTCGCTCTTACGACCAGGGAGGCATTCCAAGGTTGGGCGAACACCAGTCTGTTCACAAAAGGACCGAAGGTTTGTATGCCGTGTCGGAACAAATGACAATTTGTCCAAAAAAATGCATTTTTCCTAACTATACAAACCTGAGGTCCTTTTACACATAGTCCCACCTCATGCCACCCTCACTCTGCAGTTTTTGCTTGGGCCAAAAGCAAAAGTGATTGTTTACCTCCCAGTCAGCGCGCGCGCCTGTCGGACAAGCAGTTAACTACCGAACCCCTTGTTCGAAAGCTTACGACCTATCCAGCTGCCACTAGTAACCTTCCTATTGTAAAAGGACCTCAGGTTTGTATAGTTAGGAAAAATGCAATTTTGGACAAATTGTCATTTTGTTGCCTATATCAGTGTAATTATGAAACTTTTTATTCCCATGGTCATGGTTTGAACTGAATTAATTTTTACCTTGTAATTGGTGGTTTGTTCATGAAACTTACCTGACAGATATATATATATAGCTGTATTTTTCGAAGTCCGACAATTTCAAAACTCGCGGCACACGCAGTGGGCGGCCAGGTGGTAGTACCCATTCCCGCCGCTGGGAGGCGGATATCAGGAACCATTCCCATTTTCTATTCATATTTTTTTGTCGCCGGTGCTGTAAACAACTGTTTGCAGTACCTCCGCCTAGGATTTTTGGATTTACTCGTCTTTAAGTATCTGGATTGTCTTTTGGTTATTGATTCTGGATTGTTGGATTGGCATACGCAATAGTGGACTGTTTTTTGATTTTGGATTGGCTTTTCTGTAAACGTGATGTCTGGATCATGTGCAGTGAGTTTCAGAGTGTGTGTGAAGAGTGATTGTAAGGTGAGGCTACCTAAATCATCAGTAGATCCCCACACAGTATGTATGGGGTGTAGGGGGCATGTATGTTTGTTGGATGATCGGTGCAATGAATGTGAAGGATTGACCGATGATGGATGGAAGGTGTATGATTCCTATCGGCATAAATTGGATAGGATCAGGAGGTCTTCCTCCAGGAGCGGTTCTACTAAAGGTAAGGGAACTAACATTTCACTTGCTTTAACACCTGTAGAATTTGTCTCTCCTAAACCTGTGATGTTGCCTTCGGGCCCTGATTCTGTGTCTGGAGAAGGTAACGCCCTTTCTCTGATTTTGGAGTAGTTACGTACTCTTGAATCAAAAGTGTTGGCCTTAGAAACTGGCTCGGTGAAAGTGTGTGATCGGCCCCATAATGTCTCTAGGCCTAGACTGCTATCGGACTCCCAGGACTCAGGGAGTGGATATGTCGAAAGCCGCAAGAGGGTTACGGGGGCTCCCCACTGATCTGGCGTCCCTTCGGCAGGCCATGTTGCAAGTTCCCAGGCTGCCAAGGAGCGCGCACAGGCGCATATCCTTAAGGACTGTTTTTCGTCCTCGAGGCGTCCTCCGCGCAAGGGGTGGAGCGCTCGGAGAGACTCGCGTCCTCTGAAAAGGACTTTTCGTAGTGAGGACGCTTCACGTCCTATCTCTCCAGTTTCGTTGCGCCTCTCTCCGGATGTGTATGACGCCTTTCCGCTCAGAAGAGAGGTATGTCTGTCCATCTGGTGATGACCGCTGAAAGATGCGCTACAGTCGCTCTTTTTGGAGAAGCAGGTAGCTGTACATGTGAGAAGGAAGGAGGCGTCCCCTCGCCCATCTCTCGTCGCGGCTCAGTTCCTGCTCCTTCTGTTGGTCTCGCCTACGAAGAACATCCTTTTGTCCCTTCAGGACCAGTTATCTTCTTTGATGGCTCAGAGGACTCGCCCAGCAGCAGTCGAGCCTAAGCGGAGGAAGGATGTCAGGCTGCCTGTCAAGAGGACAAAGCAGTCTCCTCCCTCTCCGCGTTCGTCTCTTTCTCCGAATGCGTCTCCTTCGGTTCATCGCCGATCTCGTTCTCCTGGTAGGAAAGCTGGTCGTCAGGACGCTTTCGTTCCCTCTCGACGTCATGGGCAGGCTGCTCGTCGAGACGCTCAAGAGGACGCTCAGCAGGACGCTTTCCAGGCCGCTTCGGAGGACGCCGAGCAGGAAGAGGACGTGCAGCAGGACGTTCGTATGGACGCTCGGAGTGACGGGTCTCCTTATAAGGAGTTTGTTAGCGTTCAAAAAGATGCGTTATCTTCTAAACCTGATCGCTCTTGTAAGAAGCGTAAGGACGCTTCGGATAGGAGTAAGGCAGTCTCGGTCGTCTCTAAGGACGCTCAGCGCCGTCAAGACGCTCTGCCTCCCTCGAGCAGTAAGGATCGTCGTAATGACGTTAGCTTGGATGAGGCTTCTACTTCCAAGCAGCGGAGGTCTTTGATCAAGGCCAGACCCGCTGGACGTACGCCCTCTCCGGATGGGTGGTCTCCTGTTCCTCTTAGGGAAGAAGGAGAGCTGAGTAGTCCGGCATACTCTATTGAAGAGGAACCTTCTGTTTCGTCCGTCTCAGACTACAAGGTTCTTGTGCGGCTGTTACGTTCGTCTTTCGGGGACAAGTTTCAGCCTGCAGCTCCCAGGTCTCCTCCCTCGCAGTTTTCGTCTTCCAAGTCTTGTAAGACCCCGGAGTTTGTGGAGATAAAGACCTCGCTTTCCACCAAGATAAAGACCTCGCTGTCCACCAAGAGGGCCTTCAAGAAACTCCAGGACTGGATGGATCGAAGGAAGGATCAGGGGCAAGTCAACTTTCGCCCTTCCTCCCTCTAGATTGGGGGTAAAGGGGGCGTTTGGTACGAGACCAAGGGAGACGTGGGTGTGAAGATCCCTTCGTCAGCTCAAGGGGACTTCTCTAGTTTAGTAGATGCCCAGAGGAGGTCCCTTTTATCCACAGCTAAGGTGTCTTGGACGCCTACGGAAACAGACCATCACTTAAAAGGACTGCTACGGACTCTCGAAGTCTTCAACTTTTTGGACTGGTGCTTGGGAGTTCTAGATCTGCAATCTAGAAGCCCGGACTCGCTCAGTTTGGGGGAGCTGTCCAGCGTGCTATCGTGCATGGACAAGGCCGTCAGGGATGGTTCGGAAGAGCTAGTTTCGCACTTTGGAACGGCATTCCTTAAGAAGAGAGCTCTTCTGTGTAACTTCACCGCTAGATCGGTTACACCCGCTCAGAAAGCAGAACTGCTCTTTTCACCTCTTTCGAACCATCTCTTCCCCCAGACTGTGGTCAAGGACCTGGCAAGTAGCTTGCAGGAAAAAGCTACGCAGGACCTCTTAGCTCAGTCCTCGAGACGTCCAGCAGTTCCGTCTTCATCCTCATTTGTACGACCTCCTAAGAAGGTTAAACCCTTTCGTGGAGCTCCTCCCTTGAGAGCAGCTCCTCGAGGGAGAGGGCTTTCAAGAGGAAGAGCTTCCTTCAAGCCCAAGACATCGAAATGAAGATCATGTCCTTCAGACACCAGTCGGAGCTAGACTGAAGTTTTTTTCGGGAGCATGGAGAGAGAGAGATACGGACCCTTGGTCCTCAAGATCGTGGAGCAGGGGTACAAGATCCTCTTTTTGGATCCTCCTCCTCTATCCACGACTCCCAGAGACCTTTCTCCGTCATATCAGGGAGAGAAAAAACGGATTCTTTTCGATCTATTAGATCAAATGATCGAAAAAAGAGCAGTGGAGCAGGTCTTGGACCTGGGGTCACCAGGATTTTACAACAGGATTTTCCTGGTACCGAAGCAGTCGTTGGGTTGGCGTCCAGTCCTAGACGTAAGCAGGCTCAATCTTTTGGTAGAAAAGATCAAATTCAAAATGGAGATGCCTCAGTCTGTTCTAGGAGCCTTGAGACCGGGCGACTGGATGGTGTCCTTAGACCTGCAGGACGCGTACTTTCACGTTCCAATCCACCCTCTTTCAAGAAAATATCTAAGATTCGTTTTAGGCAACAAAGTCTGGCAGTTCAAAGCCCTTTGTTTCGGCTTGAGCACGGCTCCGATGGTTTTACCGTCATCATGAAGAATGTGGCGAGATAGTTACACTCTTCAGGGATAATTAGAGTTTCCCTATACCTCGACGATTGGCTTGTCAGAGCGTCGTCGAAGGAGAAATGTCTGAAGGACCTTCAGTTAACATTAGCCTTAGCGAAGTCCCCTGGACTTCTTGTCAACCTCGAAAGTCACATCTGACCCCGACACAGTCCATCATGTATCTGGGGATTCCAGATGGATTCAGTGGCTTTTCGGCGTTTCCGTCCCAGCAATGTCAGCGGCTAGGCTTAGAAAAAGTCTCAGCCTTCTTGGGGAAAGAAACTTGCTCAACGAGGGAATGGATGAGTCTGCTGGGCACCATTTCCTCGCTGGAAAAGTTTGTTTCCTTGGGAAGACTGCACCTCAGGCCTCTCCAGTTTTTCCTTGCGGACGAATGGAAGGCCAAGGACGATCTAAATGCGATCTTGAAGATCTCAGTCGGTGAAAAGCCATCTAAGATGGTGGTTCGATCCTCAGAAGTTGCAAGAGGGCTTATCCCTAAATCTTCTGAGCCCCGACCTAGTGTTGTTTTTCAGACGCTTCCATTTCGGGCTGGGGAGCAACACTAGGAGGGGAAGAATGTCAGGCTCCTGGAGAGGGAAGGGAACAGGCAGTCTGGCACATCAATGTGAAAGAACTGGCAGCGATCTTCCTGTTGCTGCAGTTCTTCGAAGAGAAATTGACGAACAAAGTTATCCAAGTCAATTCGGACAACACCACAGCCCTCGCATATTTGAAGAATCAGGGAGGAACACACTCCCGGACTCTGTTTCACCTGGCAAAGGAGATTCTGCTGTGGGCAAGGGTAGAAAGATCACGATCCTGACGAGATTCATCGCAGGAGTGCAGAATGTCAGGGCGGACCTTCTCAGTCGACAGGACCAAATCCTGCCGACAGAATGGATCTTGCATCAAGACGTGTGTCAGGAGCTTTGGAAGTTGTGGGGACGTCCTCTGGTCGACCTATTCGCGACGTCGAGGACGAAGAGGCTTCCTCTGTATTGCTCCCCGGTCCTGGATCCAGGAGCAATCGCTGTGGATGCATTGCTCTGGAGTTTGACGGGCCTAGACCTTTATGCCTTCCCACCATTCAAGATCATGGGGGAAGTCATGAGGAAGTTTGCGGCTTCAGAAGGGACAAGGTTGACCCTGATCGCCCCGATGTGGCCAGCGAGAGAATGGTTCACAGAGGTCATGTCATTCCTTGTAGACTTCCCAAGGACGTTGCCCTGGAGGAAAAATCTACTCAAACAGCCTCACTTCAAAAGGTATCACCAAACCCTCTCCGCTCTGGGTCTAACTGCGTTCAGACTATCGAAAAGTTGGCCAGAGCGAGAGGTTTTTCGAAAACAGCTGCGAAAGCAATCGCAAATGCCAGAAGAGCCTATACAAGAAGCTGTTCTACCAATCGAAGTGGGCTTCCTTCAGGGCATGGTGTAGAAAGGAGGGAGTTTCCTCCTCGAGCCTCTGTGAGCCAGATAGCCGATTTTCTACTTTTCTTAAGAAACATGCAGAAATTGGCAGTCCCGACCATCAAGGGATACAAGAGCATGTTGTCAGCAGTTTTTAGGCACAGAGGCCTGTACCTCTCTGACAACAGGGATCTTCACGACCTCTTGAAATCGTTCGAGACCACGAAGATTCCTCAGGCGAGGCCGCCTTCATGGAACCTCGACGTGGTTCTAAGACTATTGATGTCAAGTCCGTTTGAACCTCTTCACTCAGCGTCTCTTCGGAACTTGACAAAGAAGGCTCTTTTCCTAACTTCTCTGGCGACGGCGAAGAGAGTTAGCGAAATCCAAGCTTTTAGTAGCCAAGTGGTCTTCAAAGGAGGCAACGCTGTCTGCTCTTTGAGTCCAACAGTCTTGGGGGCTGGAGGTAGCTCTTTCCCTATCCCTTAGTTAGGAGTTAGGTTAGTTTTAATATGTTTTGTGTTTTTGGTTGTTGGTGAGATCTTGTGTGAAGATCTCCCATCCATTAGATTAACTTTCAGGGGGTTTTTGGTCTAGTTGGTCAGGTGGTGGTCAGTTGCTCATAGCCCTCTTATGTATGGTTCGATGGTCTTGTCACGTTGAGGTCACGCCCCCGTTGACACAGCATCCAGAGCGCACCAGCACTACAGGTCTCCACCTGGCTGGCAACTCTAATTGAGCAGAAGCAGGCTTAAGTGACAGTATTCACAGTCTACTTTGCTAACAGGTGAGGAACCAAGATGTACATCATCTACTTAATTTAGTTTCCTACAAATCCTATTCTGTCTCTTCCCACCATCCGAAGGTGGGATTCAGCTATATATATATCTGTCAGGTAAGTTTCATGAACAAAATGTTATTGTTATAATACAATTAAGTTTGTTCATACTTACCTGGCAGATAATATAATTAAGGTGCCCACCCCACCCTCCTCCCCTCAGGAGACAGTGGCATGGATAAAATATGAATGGAGAAAATGGGAATGGTTCCTGATATCCGTCTCCAGCGGCGGGAATGGGTACTACCACCCTGGCCCGCCCACTGCGTGTGCCAGCGAGTTTTGTTAAATTCTGTCGGACTTCGGAAAATACAGCTATATATATATCTGCCAGGTAAGTATGAACAAACTTAATTGTATTGTAACAATAACATTTTTATTCTTACTGCCATCACAACTGAAACTCCACAGTGCTTATTTGATTGTAATTATACATTTTTTGGTCTTAATTCACTTCACATTGCACTTGAACTATGTTGCTGTTCCTAGTTCCTAAGTACTCACTCCGCAAACAGTTACGAGCAGCAGATGACAACACTGATTATGAGTTGCAAAGCTTTATTCCCTTAATTGTTGACTTTATTCATTATTTAGTTTAACTTTACTTCATAAGGTTATTTAAATTCATGCTTATTATCCCATTTTTGCAACCAAATTAACCCCGAAAGATTACAAATATTTGGGATGTATACTTACGAGCAGACGCCGCGAGGAAAAACTCTTCTTTGCCAATGTAGTGGAGCATCACACATACGCAGATGCATTTACAAACTGTTTCCATGAATTCTAGTTGTCATAGTATTGCAGTAATGATAAAATTGCTGTAATATGTATATATACTACAAATAGATATGCTAATTTCACTTTTTTCCCCAGTTTTGTGTAAGTCATATCCAGTTTTGAGGGTATACATACCAATTGGCAACACTGATAAGTATGTAGTTCCTTTCCATAAGTGCTGGTTAGAGGTCGGGGTGTATGATTGTTGTGATGAAAGTGCCCCAGCATCTATGGATACAAGTGGTGTGCAGATTAAGCACAGGAAATGGGATGTTTGTTGATACAAGTGATTCCACAAACATCAAGATGGTGTCAATCTTCTAAAGTGTTTTAATCGTTAGTAAAAAAATTTGAAAGCGTTTTGGGGTTGTGGGCACTGCGTTGGCCACCCTTTTCATCACCCTCTGCCGAAATCTTAAAATATGGCCTTAATTTCTAACTTTGGAGTAAATACTTACTTCGAAAGGAGAGCAGAGGTCTTGAGCTCCTTCTCTCACCACAAACAACTCATGGCTGATGACCATCTCCGGTGTCAGGACATGTTAGAGTACTTTTTCGGAGGGTGGCCAAAAGCGTGGTAGTCGATGAGTTGGCCAGTCCACTTGGTTGTTTACCCTAAACAGTGGTTTTATCCTTACTGCCATCACAACTGAAACCCCACAGTGCTTATTTGATTGTAATTATACACATTTTGGTCATAATTCACTCCAAATTGCACTTGAACCACGTTGCTGTTCCTGGTTCCTAAGCACTCGCTCCACAAACATAGTTACGAGCAGCAGACGATTACACTGTTTGTGAGGTTTATTCCCTTAATTGTTGACTTTACTCATTATTAAGTTCAACTTCTCTTTGTATACTCATTATTAAGTTCAACTTCTCTTTGTAACTTCAAAATTTTTATTTAATTCATGTCTATTATCCCTTTTTTGCAACCAAATTAACCCCCAAAAATTACAAATATTTCTGATGTACGTAAGAGCAGACGACTTGACGGAGAAAATGACTCATCGTTGCCAATCTAGTGGAGCTTCACACATACGCCGATGCATTTACAAACTTTCCATGAATTCTAGTTGCCATAGTAATGCAGTAATGATAAAATTGCTGTAATATGTACATATAGGTACTACAAATAGATACACTAATTTCACTTGCGTATTTCTCCAGTTTGGAGGGTTATTTCTCCAGTTTGGAGGGTAAACACATACCAGTTGACAACACTGGTAAACAATTGAAGAGCACAAAACGCTGTAACAAATGCCGTAGTCCCCTAACATAAGTACTGGCTAGAGGTCGGGTTTACAATTGTTGTGATGAAAGTGCCCCAGTGTCTATGGGTACAGGTGGTGTGTGGAGTTAGCGACTCTGCAAACATTGAGATGGCACCAATCTTTGAAACATTTTTAATTGTAAGTAAAAATTTTGAAAGTGTTTTGGGGTAGTGTGCACTGTGTTGGCCACACTTTTCATTACCCACTGTTTAAATCTTAATTTCTAATTTTGGAGAAAATACTTAATTCGAAAGGAGAGTAGAGGTCTTGAGCTCCTGTTATCACCACCAACAACTCATGACTGATGACCATCTCTGGTGTCAGGACGTGTTAAAGTACTTTTTCGGAGGGTGGCCAAAACCGTGGTAGTTGGTGAGTTGGCCAGTCCTCTGTGTTGTTTACCCTAGGCATTTTTTTCTCCAGCAGCGAGCCTTAGCTGCTAAAAATGGAAAACCGGGAGCTTTTAGCTCAAGATTTTGGTTTCCCGACTGGACGGGAAGCAGCGAACACGAACCGCGAGCGACTGCTTAGTGTAAACAAAGCAAGGTGGCTGCTGCTGATAGGACGTACACTCAGACCTTTGGCTTCTCTTCTCCTGAGCCACTCTCGAACCCACAAGCATTTTTTTGTTACTCTTGCATTCACGTAGGATTCCGAGAAAGCACATCACTGCAGCACATCTTGCACCATTCTGACAATTTCTGGGCACCATGATGATATCAGCTGATCAGTTTTGTTTACTTTTTCCTACTGCTCCTTGAAACCACAAGGTTCTAGTATAATTATACAACACTTTTGCTTGCGAGCATCAGCTGGATGCTGGCCAAAGCCGCGAGCAAGAGATTACTAGTGTGATACCAGCTTAACACGTCCTGACACCGGATATGGGCACTAGTCACGAGTCATCGGTGGTGAGAGACCTCTAATCTCCTTTTGGAGTAATTATTTCTCCAGAGTTAGAAATTAAGATCATATTTTAAGATTAAACAGAAGTTAATGAAAGTCTAGCCATGCACAGTGCAAACTCAACTCCATGACGCTTTCAAAATTTTTACTTAAAACACCTACAATTTAGAAGATGATGACATCTCAATGTTTGCGGAGTCACTTGTGTCAATATACTTTCCATTCCATGTGCTAAATCCCGCTCACCACTTGTACCCATAGATGTGGGCCACTTTCTTGACAACTGTCGTCAACAATGACACCAACCACCTGGCACATCCAAGGAAACTATGATTTTTTCAGTAGAAAGAAGAAGCAACGTGCACTAGATAATCATTTAGATAAATAGTTAAACAGCAGTATAAGGTCATTATTTGCATAGAATTTTTAAATCGGGTTAACAACCGCAGTCGATCCATCGTCAAAGCGTGGCTCGGCCTTAATCAATCGATATTTAATTGTGAACCAAGAATACACTTTTACATCTTTAAGTATACTGTGAGGACCAGAGATTAAGACAGGTAGCTGGGATACTGATGATTTATTTACAGAAACTGGGTTGACATAGACAGGTGCGGACGGATAAGTAGTACAGTCTCACACGGAGAGCAGAAATGACTCTGCGACAGTAGATTTGTGTTTTCTTACAGTCATACATATCAGGTTAATATGGCGTACAAATAATGGAATTGCATGTGTTATACATAGGCGGAAAGGCCGCGGAACGCTCTATCGGATGGAAGTATAAACAATGCGACTTGATGATTGGATACAATGAAAATAGGGAAAAAGCGTTGTCCTTACAATACCATTCAAAAGATTGAAGTTTTGTCAACATAATGTGATAAATGAAAGCGCCATACGAACTAAAATAAGCATGTGAGCTCTTCGTAAAATATGTATTCAAGGCAGTTTTGAAATCCAATATGGAGGCAGCCGCGTGACTTGCCGTTCGTAACCACAGACAATCCAGCATCTTTCCCAGCCTTCCCAGTACTCAATTGAACAATGTCGGTGTATATATGTAACTTTTGTACATTCAACTTCCATGTCAGATATATACTTAGCTTTAGAATCCGTCGTCCCGACAGAAATTCAAATTTCGCGGTACACGCTACAGGTAGGTCAGGTGATCTACCGCCCTGCTGCTGGGTGGCAGGACTAGGAACCATTCCCGTTTTCTAATCAGATTTTCTCTGTCGCCAGTTCTGACAGCTCCTGTTGTTGGTTCCTCCTGATTTGGATTTCGTTTTTCGCTTGCTGTGGATCTTTTGGCCGTCTTTTGGTGACGTAGTGGATCTTTGGCTTGGCATACGCATTATTATCTTTTTGTTTTTTCTTTTTTGCGTCCGTCGTTAGTTTATGTGATTGAATGTATATCGTTAGACTACCGAACGAGCGGTTTGGTAGATCCTCACACTGTAGAATTGATTTTTGTTTTTTATGAAAATACAGTCAATTATTGTTCTGTTTACATTTACTGATTACCAGTCATTATTACGAAACTTTCGTAATAATGATGGTATAAGTTTGCTGTATGTATTGAATTTACGGTATTACAGTAAATTTGCTACATTACAGTGGATGTATACAGCTCTTTTGTATCAGTCATTTTTACGTACTGTATAATTTTACTGAATGACAGTCATTATTAAGAAACTTTTGATATGATTTAATACCTTAGATAACCTTCATTACTGAAGTTTCGTTGTTTAGTTATTTAACACTTACTGATTTTTCTGGCATGAATACCGAGTTTCGCAGGATGAAATTGCAGTTGCTTGCAATGGAAGGTAAGAGTGCTGTGAAAGATTTCTGTGCAGTGTTCCCAGGCTTAGACCTCTTCCAAACTCCCAGGCCCAGAGGAGGAGGAATGTCGAAAGCCTTACGGAGGTTGTGGAGGATCCCCACCGATGAGGCGTCCCTCCGGCAGGATCTGTGTTCCCAGACTGCCAGGGATCGCCGTTGCAAAGGCATCCAGAGAGAGTGCTCCTCTTCGTCCGTCGCCCAGGCACAAGGCTCTTCCCAAGCGCGAGTCGCCAGCCTACAGCCAGACGAGCCGCTTTCCAGCCGCGAAGTGCCAGCCAGGCACGAGGCTCTTTCCAGGCGCGAGTCGCCAGCCTACAGCCAGACGATCCGCCAGCCAGGCGCAAGCCGCTTTCCAGCCGCGAGGCTCTATCCAGGCGCGAGCCGCTTTCCAGAGCAAAGCCGCCAGCCAGGCGCGAGAGACGCAAAGCGAGCCAGGCGCGAGTCTCCTTCCGGACGCGAACCTTCATCCGGTCGCGAGGCGCCAGACATTTTGCCTTCCGAGATAGAGCATTCTTCTAGACGCAAACGAGTTTCTGGAAGTGTCGATGACTGTGACAAAGGCGCAAGATGTCGCACAGGCAGCCATCGCCTTTGTCAGGGCGGACATGAGACACCTTCCAGAATCTCTGAGCTACTTAGAAGCCATTCTCCAAGAGAACGGAGGACTGATATAACAGGTAACTCCTCTCAGAATAAACGCTCACCTTCTGTTGATCGCGATTCCCCCATCAAGATGAGGCAAGAACGTGAGGATATTTCCGATGAAGAATCCCCTTCCCCGATGTCCCAATCGGAGACGAGACGCCTGTTAGGAGAGATGCGCTTCCCAGCAGCACTGTTCCTTCATTCTGTGAGGCTTCTTCCAGGCGCGAGGCGTCAGACCGAAGATTGCCGTCTTTTGACCGCTCTTACTAGGACAGAAGCCCCTCTCCTTATGAGCGAGAACCTGCCTCCCCAATCAGGCTCTCCTCTCCTTGCAGGCGCTTGTGCGCCTACCAAGCACTTTTCTCAGCAGTTGCCTTACTACCTGGTAGTCGCCCTTAATCGGAGAAACTGTGTGGGGACCTTTGGGTCCTACCTGGCGTAAGCCCAGTCTTTGAGGAGGGATCCTGCCCCTCCCTCGGTTTATACAGGAATCTAGACGACCTCCACCGCTGATCGTCTGATGAATTCGGTGGGGTTTCGCCGAGTGCTTTAGATTCTGCGGAATTTCTGGCATTCGCAGTGTTTGAGTTTCTTATGATCTCTTGACACTTAAGCGAAACAATGGTCCTCAGTGAGCTATACGAGAATTCCTGATGATTTTTACGATGTTCGGGAACCTCTAAAATGCTCGATATGTTCTGTCATGTAAGTGGGCTGGCCCCCCATTGACAAGATCATAAAGGTTCTGTCATGTAAGTGGGTAAGCCCAAAACTACGATTTTTTGGTAGAAGAAGAAGCATGAACTAGATAATTATTTAAATAAATAGTTAACGTCAGTATAAGGTCATGAATTGCATAAATTTTTTACATATTCATGATTATTATTTTGAAAATATTCGTTGTTCAGAAAGTAACTAGATTCCTGACTCAAATATCAACGTTACTTACGGCATTCTTGGCGCTCTTCTATTGTTTATCAGTGTTGCCAATTGGTATGCGTTTACCCTTCAAACTGGGTATAAGACTTACACAAAACCAGGGAAATAAGTGAAATTAGCATAACTATTTGTAGTATACATACATATTACAGCAATTTTATCAATATTGCATTACTATGACAACTAGAATTCATGGAAAGTTTGTAAATGCATCGGCGTATGTGTGAAGCTCCACTAGATTGGCAACGATGAGTCATTTTCCTGTCTGCTCGTATCTACTTTAGAAAAATATCTAATTTTGGGGGGTTAACTTTTGGTTGCCAAAAAAAGAACAATGGATAAACAAGAAACATGAATTAAATAAACATTTTGAAGTAACATAGCAAAGTTAAACTAAATAATGAGTAAAGTAAGCAATTTCGGGAACGAAACTTTGCACCTCATAAACCGGGTAGTTGTGTGCTGCCCGCAACTGTTTGTGGAGTAAGCGCTTAGGAACCAGGAACCGCAACGTAGTTTCAAATGCAATTTGGAGTGAATAATTATATAATTACAGTTGTGATGGCAGTAAGGATAAAACCACCGATTACAAGATAAAAATTTATTTCAGTTCAAACCATGACCCCGGGAATAAAGTTTCATAATTTCACTAATATAGGCAACAAAATGTTGTTTTATTGTGCTGATTACAACTACAATATTGAGTAAGATCAATAAACCTTACATATATATGCTAACATTTTTCAAATGAGTGCTGGGAAGGCTGGGAAAGATGGTGGCTCCGCTCTGCTTACGAAGGCACCTCACGCTGGTGCCACCACATTGGATTTAAAAACTGCCTTAAAAACATTTTTACGAAGACTGCACATGCTTATTTTAGTTCGCATGGCGCTTTCATATATCACATTATGTTGATGAAACTTCAATCTTTTGAATGGAATTCTTAAAGATGTAATTATAAACTTGTTTCACAATTAAATATAGATTGAATAAGGCTGATCCACGCAATGACAAGGATCCACTGCGGTGTTTCCCCCTATATTAGTGAAAGTATGAAACTTCTTATTCCTGGAGTCATGGTTTGAACTGAAATGAATTTTTACCTTATCAGTGTTTTATCCTTAGTGTCATCATAACTGAAACTCCACAGTACTTATTTGATTGTAATTATACACATTTTGGTCTTAATTCACTCAAAAATTGCACTTGAACTATGTTCTAGTTCTTGGTTCCTATCAGTGCTCACTCCAAACACAGTTGCGGGCAGCACACGACTACACTGTTTATGAGGTGCAAAGCTTTATTCCCTTAATTATTTACTTTACTCATTATTTGGTTTAACTTTATTACTTACTCATTATTTGGTTTAACTTTATTACTTCAAAATGTATATTTCAATTCACGTCTATTATCCCTTTTTTGCAACCAAATTAATCCCCAAAAATTACAGATATTTCTAAAGTAGATCCGAGCAGACGACACCAAATATCATCGTTGCCAATTTAGTGGAGCTTCACACATATGCCAATGCATTTACAAACTGTTTCCATGAATTCTAGCTGTCATAATAATGCGGCACAGGATATTGGTACGGCAGCCGTATCCCTGATTGCGATAGATATTGGTACGGCAGTGAATTGCGCATGCGTCAATTTCAGACTTCCTGCCGTACAAATAACATAGTGTAATGGCGGTACGTCAGTGTCTGTCAGTGGTGCTGTATTGCGCTATTGACTTACTGTAGGTACGGTAGTTTGCTAATCATGCAGCAGTTGCTGTACACTGTTGCTAAGAGCTATAGGTACGGCACTAGATCAGCGACAATAGTAACAGTAGTCGAACTGAATTGTTTCACTGAACATGTTCAATTCAAAATGTCAAAGTGAAGCACCATACTGTCATCACCAAAGCACCCAAACATTTTGACAGTAAATGAAAATATAAAAAATCACAATAATACTTAAACATACTTAAATTTTGACTATATACATGAAACATAAAACAACTAATCTATCTGTGTACTGTATATCTTCTTTGAATCTCCTCCGAGCCGTGTAATAACACATCAGTTTTTGCCAAAAAACGGATGTTTTCAGGTTTCAATGAGCTGAAAAAAGCAATAGATGTCTACGAAGAGTCAAACTTCCAGAAATTGAATATCCGTAGGTCACGAACAATCGAATCGACCCTGAAAAGAGCCCAGAAGAGGAGATTCAAAGAAGACTTGAAGTACACAGAAATCGTGCTCTGCTGTATTCATGGTAGTAAGGAAAACTACCAAAGTCGATCCTCTGGTAAACGGCCTAATCAATCGTAAGTAATCATCCAAATCGGGTCTCTATTAACAGCATGTATCCCATATTGGACGCACTACTGACTGCTACACTACCTTTTTAGCTAAGCTTCAAATCTTTTTTGAATCTCCTCTTCGGAGCTCTTTTCAGGGCCGATTCAATCATTCGTGACCTATGGATGTACAATTTCTGGAAGTTTGACTCTTCATAGATGTCTATTGCCTGTTTCAGCTTGTTGAAACCTGAGAACATCTGTCTTTCAGCAAAAACTGATGTATTATTACACGGTTCACGTTGCTAGGTCGTCATTTTCTTGCTGTCACTGATATGCCTGAGGCAGTAAACAAGGGTTCGCGCATGCGCATTTCACAGCCATACCAATATCTATTGCAATCAGGGATACGGCTGCCATACCAATATCCAGTTAGTAAGGCAATGATAAAATTTGTCTAATATGTATAGGGGGAACAACCGACTGGACTAGTGGATCCAGTTTCCACCACACATGAAGCCACCCTCCGAAAAAGTACTTTAACACATTAGGCACAGGACATTGGTACGGCAGCCGTATCCCTGATTGCAATAGAAATTGGTACAGCAGTGAATTGCGCATGCATCAATTTCAGATTTCCTGCTGTACAAATAACATCGTGTAGTGGGGGTACGCCAGATTCTGTCAGTGGTGTCGTATTGCACTATTGACTTGCTGTAGGTACGGCAGTTTGATAATCATGCAGGAGTTGCTGCACACTGTTGCTAAGAGCTTTAGGTACGGCACTAGAAGATCAGCAACAATAGTAATAATAGTCGAACTGAATTGTTTTTCTGAAAATGTTCAATTCAAAATATCAATGTGAAGCACCATACTGTCATCACCAAAGCACCAAAACATTTTGACAGTAAATGAAAATATAAAAAATGTCAATAATACTTAAACATACTTATATTTTGACGATATACATGATAAATAAAACTAAACTAATCTATCTCTGTACTTCAAATCTTTGAATCTCCTTTGAACCATGTAATAATACATTAGTTTTCACCAAAAGACAGATGTTTTCAGGTTTCAATAGACATCTACAAAGAGTCAAAGTTTCAGAAATTGTATATCCGTAGGTCATGAACGATCAAATTAGTCCTGAAAAGAGCTCCAAAGAGATTCAAAGAAGACTTGAAGTACAGAGAAATCGTAGACGTCTATTGCCTTTTTCAAGCTTGTTGAAACCTGAAAACATGAAGTTTTCATAATAAAACTAATATTGTAATACTCACCTGAACACCTGAATTAGCCCTAATCCCAATCAGCCCGAACAATTCTCAATTACCCATCCCACTAGTGGGGGTTAGTTTTTAACAGCCAGCATTGCCAACGCTGCAGGTAAAAACTTCCTTGAGTTACCATCACTGACGGTTGGCAACGATGGCGCAGTGTGTGTCGTTACTCTTATCTTCCTCAATTGCTTATCTGGTTCAGATTGATGTGAGGAAGGAGGGTGGGAGTCATTCAGGTGTTCATGTGAGTATTACAATATTAGTTTTATTGTGAAAACTTCATATTGCAATACACCCCCTGAACACCTGAATTAGCCCGATTAACAACACTTACGAGGGGGAGAGATCAATCCTCTTGCCCGCCTCTTACTACCGTACAGATGGTAACTCATTCACTAATCTATCTAGTACCATTATGCAACTTAGACTTACTTTATCTGTTATTCCTTTCGGTGCAGAGACGTATTGGAGAGTACTTCGATCATCTGTCGGGTCAGTACTGTCTATGTGTTCTACTTCTTCCCAGATGGATCCTCTGAAACTGGGATGTGTAGGAATATGATGAGCCTCCCATGTGGCTATTCATAGCCTCTCATGTATGGAGGTGCTAGAGCCAAAGTCCCTTTCGGTGATCCTCTGTTTTGCCAAGCGCTTATGACCAGATTACGATGTAATCTCCACCCCGACACTATGGCCTAGCCTACGAGAGCACCCCCTCGGACTCTCGTAAGAAGACTTGACTACTAACGTACCTGACTATGTTCAACATATTTTAGTAACGCTTTGTCCAGGCATCTGGAGACCAAAGCGGTTCCCTATCATAAGTGTCAGAAAGACCTTAAACCTAATTTTATTCTACCTTCTCTGGCCTAACCTATACTTTCCCAACTTAACCTAGATAATAGAGTTCACCGCTACGAACGGGCTTAAAGAGTAGCCTTCCGATGACGCAAACTGAACATCTTTTAAATAGAAAGAAGTAAATACTGAGACTGACTTCCAAGAGGCCGAGTAGTTTCTGAGAAAAGAAGATGATGTAGCCATCTGTGTGCTCGCGGTAGTACTGGATTTGCATTTACCAAATGCAAACATGCATGAGCCTGCGAGATTACCTCCCTCAGGAAGAAGCTAATCGCATTCTTCGAGATCGGCCGCAAAGGATTCCGAGGAGATATGAAGAGAGTCTGCGGGCGAGGGCGAAGTTTCTCTACCCAGGATAAAAATACTCTTAGAGCTCGCACCGGGCATAACCGCATCTCTTCCGGATCTCCATTGACGAAATCTCTCAAGGCTAAGACTCTGAACAACCTTGGCAGTGTGTTCGCCTTCGACTCTGTCTTCGCCACGAATTCCGGTAGAAAAGACAAGAAAATATCCTCTCCTTTGTATGAGACTAGTCTGGATACTGCTTGTAGCTTACTTACCCTCTTCGCTGTTGCTAATGCCGTAAGGAAGGGGACCTTCTTAGTTAACCGTCTTAACGTCAGATTCTCGATTGGTTCGAACTCTGGGGAACTTGGAAAACAAAGCACTACCGACAAATCCCACGGCGGTGCTCGATTCGGTAATACCGGTCTTTCGATCTTAAAGGATCGTATTAGATCATGAATACACCTGCTCATCGAGATCTCTGGGAGGTGAAATCTAAAAGTATTACTGAGCATCAAGCAGTAGCCTGCTATCGCCGAGTGTGAAAGTCTTTTGACTTCCTTAAGTTGAAAGAAAGCTGCCTAGCCACTTCTTTAGAAAGTCTGCTGCTCGCTCGACAGTCTCCATGCAGCTAGGTTTAGCATGCAAGGGTTCTGATGGTAGTGGTGGAAGTGTGGTTGTCTGAGCAGATCTTTCCGAATAGGAAGGAGCATGGGAATATCTGTAATGAGTTCCAGAAGTTCCGGGAACCATGGGCATTGTGTCCAGAAAGGAGCTATCAGTGTCAAACTCACATTGGCGCTCTCCTTCAGTTTCCTGATTACATGATGGATGAGGCCGATACGTGGGAAGGCATTAGCCTGCATGTAATCCCAGCTTTGTAGCATTGCATCGGCTCCTATCGACATCGGATCCACTACTGGTGAAAAATATATCGGCAGATGATGGTTTAGTCTCGTCGCAAATAGGTCTACCGTCACCAGCCACTTCCGGAGTACCTGACGTACTACATCCTGGCGTCAAGGTCCATTCTCCTCCCAGTACCTGTCGTGAGCGACTTAATGAGTCGGCCAGTACACTGAGGCTTCCTGATACAAACTGGGGAAGGAGAGACACTCTTTGGTCTTCGCACCATCTCAGGATTCTTTGGGCTACTAAATTTAGTTCTGTTGATCTTGTTCCTCCGGAATTCTTTAGATACGAGATCGCCGTTACGTTGTCGCAAAACAATGCTATCACTTTGTTTTGTACCAGTTTCGAGAAACATTTAAGTGCTTCTTGTATTGCCCTGAGTTCCCAAACATTTATTGACTCCTCTCGTTCCCGTTCCCTCCAAAGGCTTCTGAGTTCTCTCCAAGGTTGCTCCCCAACCTTGATTCGAGGCATCTGTATATAGATGAACGTCGGGAATAAGGGATACTAGGGACTAACCGAGTATCAGGTGCTTTTCTTCTGACCACCACAGAAGATCCGACAGGCAAGAATCGCTCCAGCTTATAACTGCGTTCTCGTTGTGGAAGTCCCAGAGATTCCTGAGACGACTCTGAAGCGAACGCATCCGGAGACGAGACCCTGGAATCAGAAGGGATAGAGACAACATTCTCCCTAGTAGACTTCTCCATGATGACGCTGTTTGCTCCCTTTCGGACAAAAACAGGTTCACTTGCTGTAGTATTGACTGTATTCTCTCTGGTGATGGAAAAGCCTTCAAAGGAAGAGAGAGGATCCTCATCCCCAAAAAAGTCATAGATTGGGTTGGTACTAGACAACTCTTTGCAAAGTTCATCCGAATTCCTAACGTCTTGCATACGTTCAGAAGGAAGTCCCTCGCCCCTAATATCTCCTTCAGGGAGGAGGCTAGAATCAGCCAGTCGTCTAGGTATCTTTGCATTCTGTAACCCCGACGATGCATAATTGCCGACACCGGAGACATGATCCTCGTAAATACTTGCGGCGCTGTAGTCAGCCCGAAGGGGAGAACTTTGAACTGGAAGGTGCCGACGGAAGATACGAACCTGAGGTATCTCCGAGATTCCGGATGAATCGGAATCTGGAGATACGCGTCCTTTAGGTCCACCGACACCATCTAATCCCCCTCTCTGACTGACCGCAGTACCGACTGCGCAGTCTCCATGTGAAAACCCGCAGCTACTACCCAACTGTTGAGGTTTGAGTGATCTATTATCGGCCTCCACTCGCCCCCAGCTTTCGATGCAACGCAGATCCTGCTGTAAAACCCAGGAGATTGAGGGGCTGTTTCTAGTGCCCCCTTCTCCAAGAGTTCCTGAATCTCCTTTGCTAGAGCTATTCCCCTGATGGAATTCTGGGAATAACTCGGAAAGGTATACGAGAGAGGGTGACAGAGGAGGAAGGGAGGGGATCCGATACCGACCTCAGAGCTTCCACCACCCAATCCTCTGCTCCCCACTCCTTCCATACCTGGCAGAAAGGGGCTAGACAGCCTCCTACCAGTGCAGACGAGGGACATGTCTCCTATTCTGTAAAATTCTGAGCCGACGAAGGGGGAGACCTAGAAGTCTTTCTTCTTGAAGGGGAAGCCCCAAGTGCTCCTCTAGGTGACCGGGAGCCCTGCGCTGCTACTCTAATCATTGCCTGTTGTGATTCGACTGGCGAGTTGGAAGCCACGAAGTTAGTCATATTGGATAAGTCTTCCTCCTCAAATAGAGAATTTGCTAAAGCTATGGGAGCTCTAAGTAAAGCCCTCTTGTGTACGTCCGGATAATGAGGGGGAAGGTGGCTCAGATAGAAGTTTCTCCTCTTCTTACCTACGAACGTCATAGAGGAAGCTAGTACATTCGCCTGATGCGCTAAGCCCATCAAGACGGACGTTATCAAGCTGTCAAACAGTCCCAGATCTGAGGGAACGTAGCCGTCATTTTAGAAACCCCATCAGGCTTGATAAAATCCAGTGTGTAAGAGAGGGCCTCCGTCTGGCTATGCAAGACATCCTCTAACACTCCCGCTTCTCTTAGAGAGATTCCTACAAGTCTAGACACTGCCGGGGACCTACACAAAATCGCCTCAACCGATTCATTGAGCGGCAGCCTGGCCCCTGCCGAAGGGTTCCCCGGACTGCATAAATCGCCTTACGCGGTGATAGAAGTGAAATGTCTTGTCTATTGGCAGCTATTGCCGCAGCCAACCTACCGTCTGCCTCTTGCATCACTTGTTTGACGCGGTCAAACCAGACCAAACCGCATGAAAAAGGTGCAGGAGTTGGTTTGGTAGCATAGAATGCTTCAAATAATGACTGGTTCGATGCATGTTGATCGTCCGGAGCTTTTGCTTGCGGGTAAAGCGCAGTCACATACTCCAGCATGCGCCTATAATCGTTGCTATTAGCCAGAGGACAGCCCAAGTCAACCGGAATACCCTGAAGTTCCGGAATAGATTCCTCTTCTGCAGCCGCCGAACAGTTTGGGGCCAAAGAAGGTGGAGGAGGAACAGAGTGCAGTTCATCCAACGATGAAAAGTCTGCCAGATTACCACTGAAACCTGGTTGCTGCCTTCCCGTTTCCGGAGCAATAGTACCCCCGGAAGGAGGTGGAAGGTTTGAAAAGTCCTGGGGAGAAAACCCCGTTTCGGTATGAAAGAAACCTGTCCAAGACCGAACCTATGTGTTATGCCTTGCTGAAGGAAAAGCGAGTGGAACCGAATGTGACTGGATCGAGGAAGAGGAGGGAAGAATGAAAGGGGAAGAGGCTACTCCAGGATGGTCCACAGCAGTGAACGTCGAAGCTGACAGCTGTACGTCGCTCAAACGTGCTGCTTCCCGACTAGGTGGGGCAGAAGCGCCTATGTCGGAACTTTGTGTTACCTGAAGCGCCTGAGATATCCCCGCTGCCTTCTGAGCTACCGTATGCTGCGGGAGGGGGTAATTGTGCATAAGATATGGATTAGGACCCTGAACTCCTGTTACGAAAGTCTGTGTTCCTCCCTGACCGGAGAGAACTCTTACCGAAGCCAACTGTACTGCAGGAGTAAGAGATAGACAAAGACGACGGGATAGTTGGAACTGGTAAATTTACCAGAGACGAAGGAAGGCTTAAGAGCGAAGATGTAGGAAAGGTGGAAGGTGCGCGAACTGCAGGAGAAGGAGTCATAGAAGAAACTAACAGTGGCGAAGCAGAGGGTGTGGGAGCGGAAGAAGGAACTGCAACTGCGGACAACCCGGAGGCAGCATGAGACTCTCTTAAGGGACATAAAATACACTGAGTCTGACCCTCCTTGAAAGTCCTGTAGGATGTCCTCCAAAAATTCTGGACATTCTTGTGTCATGTAATCTCTAATGTTCATGATACCATTGATAATGCAACCTTTAATCAAAAGCCTAAAAGCCTATAGCCTTTTGAGAGACCCAAAAGATCTGCGTTTTTCTCCGCCAAGTCGATCCGATTACTACGTGAACTTTTTAGGACACCCAAAAGGGGGGGCTCCTTGATCCGCATTTCTAGAAGAAGGGGTAGGGAAGACAGATACAGGGGAAAAAGAAGTAGGGTCTTCTGAGACAGAGGGAAGATAGTTGACAGTTAGAGGAACAGGATCCCGCACCTTCGGAACCGTAAACTTTACTTGTGTCCTTGAACCGGGTCTAAACAGAAGAGAAGACGGCGAAACGTCTGCCTTAAGGTTGGATCCCAACGAACCCAAACCGTCCAGGAGAACGACTGCACACGCGCAAGCTTGTCCTCAATACCTAACTCAAGACCCTATCGTCTTAAGTCACACCTATTCCCTGATCCTGACTAAAAATTTTCCAAATTAAGATTATCAAAACTACTAGGGAGTTGTAGGGGGGGTCCTTCACTGCCTGCTCCGTGCCGAGGGGCCCGACAGAACCTGCCCACTTGGAGGCTTGTGGTTCTTCATTACCCTCAGCACCTGTTAGGGCTGGTTCTGGAACGGGCAGGGGAGCTGAAAAAGAATCAAGATTAGACATCCTAACGCCACTAGTATTTTTATCAGCAAATTGTTGGAAAAGACTCTTAATTAATTTTGTTATGCTATTTGCTATCCTATCTTCTATCTGTTTTACTACTTCAGCACTAGCTAACTCTTTCGCTTGTTCTATAGGAGTTTGCGATCCTAAAGATGACGCTGAATCTACTTTGCGTTTGCTTCCTTGCTTCCTTTACTGGCCAGCGACATGCGATGTCGTATGTAGTCCTCCATCTCTTCAACTGTCCAGCTTGAGCATTCGTCACAGCGCGTTTCCACATCGCATTTAATTTTCCTACATACCTGGCATATGGAGTGTCTATCGTGTCTTAGAGTACTCATACGTCTCTTGCAGGATGAGCAGGAGCAGCGATGTGCAGTGGCCTCTGCCGACGTCGGAGCGATCAAAGACGGCGTCGAAGCTGCCGGCGATGAGGTGGAGGGTAGAAGAGATGTCTTATCAGTAATATCTGGATATCAATACCAATCCAAATCCAAACGAAACAAGCCCCGTAATTCTGTTCTTCGTCAATAATAATAACCATCCGAGAGAGTCGGGCAAGGATCAAACTCGCACAGCGGAAGGTCACAGCCTTTGCGTGGAGCGAACAAAAAGCAATTGAGGAAGATAAGAGTAACGACACACCTGCACCAGCGTTGCCAACCGTCAGTGATGGTAACTCAAGGAAGTTTTTACCTGCAGCGTTGGCAACGCTGGCTGTTAAAATTAACTCCCACTAGTGGGATGGGTAATTGAGAATTGTTCTGGCTAATTGGGATTAGGGCTAATTCAGGTGTTCAGGGGGTGTATTGCATTATCTCTTTTTCAGTGAAAACTGGTGTATTATTACACGGTTCACGTTGCTAGGTCGTCATTTTCTTGCTGTCACTGATATGCCTGAGGCGGTGAACAAGGGTTCACGCATGTGCAATTCACAGCCATACCAATATCTATGGCAATCAGGGACACGGCTGCCGTATGAATATCCAGTTCGTAGAAATTAAGGTCATATTTTAAGTTTAAAACAGAGGTTAATGAAAGACTGGCTTGATAAATCTGCACAGCACTTGTACCTATAGACGCTGGGGCACTTTCTTTACAAAAATTGTAAACAGTGACTTCCAACCATGACTTAGCCAAGGGAACTACGATTTTTGGTAGAAGAATAAGCATGCACTAGATAATAATTCAAATAAATAGTTAAACAGCAGTATGAGGTCATGAATTGCATATATACATTTTTTTACATATTTATGATTATTAATTTGAAAATATGTTATTGAAAAAGTAACTAGATTCCTGACTCAAATGTCAACAGTTTTGTTTGTGAACAGTACCTACGGCGTTCTTCGCGCTCTTATATTTTTTAATCAGTGTTGCCAATTGGTATGTGTTTACCCACCAAACTAGGTATAAGACTTGCACAAAACCAGCGAAATATGTGAAATTAGCATATCTATTTGTACTATATATATACACATCAAGAGTAATTTTATCAATTTTGCATTACTATGACAACTAGAATTCATGGAAATGGTTTGTAAATGCATTGGCGTATGGGTGAAGCTCCACTAGATTGGCAACGATGAGCCATTTTCCCATCTGCTTGTATCTACTTTAGAAGAATCTGTAAATTTTTGGGGTTAATTTGGTTGCAAAAAAGGGTTAATAGACATTAATTAAATAAAAAATGTAAAGTAACAAAATAAAGTTAAACTAATGAGTAAAGTAAACAATTTAGGGAATAAAGCTTTGCACCTCATAAACCGTGTACTTATGTGCTGCCCGCAACTCTGTTTGTGGAGTGAGCACTTAGGAACCAGGAACCACAACGTAGTTCAAGTGCAATTTGGGGCAACTTAAGAACAAAACATTTATAATTACAATCAAATAAGCACTGTGGGAGTTTCAGTTGTGATGGCAGTAAGGATAAAACCACGATTACCGATTACAAGGTAAAAATGAAATTTAGTTCAAACCATGACCCCGGGAATAAAGTTTCATAATTTCACTATTATAGGCAACAAACTGTTGTTTTATTGTGCTGATTACAACTGCAATCTTGAGTAAGATAAAAAAAGTTACTTATATATGCTAACATTGTTCAAATGAGTGCTGGGATGGCTGAGAAAGATGGTGGCTCTGCTACGTTTACGAATGGCACGTCTCACGGTTGCCACCATATTGGATTTCAAAACTACCTTGAAAATTTTATTTTCATGATAAAATAAATTTTTGAACATACTCACCTGGTAGTTATATATATAGCT
This sequence comes from Macrobrachium nipponense, assembly GCF_015104395.2. Classification (NCBI taxonomy): domain Eukaryota; kingdom Metazoa; phylum Arthropoda; class Malacostraca; order Decapoda; family Palaemonidae; genus Macrobrachium; species Macrobrachium nipponense. Next base: position 148,903,132 of record NC_087202.1, on the reverse strand, counting down.
ATACGTCCCTGACATCACGGCAGAATGTCAAAACTCGCGGCAATCGCCGATTGGGTAGTCAGGTGTACCACCTGTGCGCCCTCTACCCAGGTACGTGGAACCATTCCAACTATTCCTCAGATCTTCCATGCCCATAGTCTCTAGAGGGGAGGAGGGTGGGAATTAAATTACATATATATAACTACCAAGTGAGTATGTTCAAAAATTTATTTTATCATGAAAAATGATATTATGATGCAATAAAGTTTTGTACATACTTACCCGGCAGATATATACTTAGCTATAGTCTCCGACGTCCCGACAGAATTCAAAACTCGCGGCACACGCAACAGGTAGGTCAGGTGATCTCCCCATTCCTGCCGCTGGGTGGCGGGACTAGGAACCATTCCCGTTTTGTGATCAGATTTTCTCTGTCGCCGGTTCCGACAACATCTGTTGTTGGTTCCTCCTGCTAGAATTTTCTTCTCGCTTGCTGAGGATCTGTTTTGGATTGACCTTTGGTGACGTATTAGATCTTTGGCCTGACATACGCTTTTTGTGGACTGTTTTTTGGATTTGGTATAGGAATTTTCTGTCATTATGTCTGACATTAATGTTACACCTGTGTTTAGTGTGTGTGAGAGAGAGGAGTGTAAGGTGAGGCTACCGAAAGCTTCGGTAGACCCTCACACTATTTGCGTAAGGTGTCGGGGGAATGAATGCTCTTTAAATAACACCTGTATCAAATGTGAGTGTGACTGAACAGGAATGGAAGAATTTGACATCATACATTAGGAAGTTGGAGACGGGTAGAGCTAGGAAGTCTTATGCTAGAAGCTCTAGTAGGTCCTGCTCTTATGATCCGGATGTAGATCCTAACAGTAACGTAGTTTCTCCTGCTTCTAAAGCTTCAGCCCCTTCCCCCTGCAGCGAACCTAAGGATTCGTCTTCGTAGATGGCGGCTATGAAGGCCTCCATCCGTAACTTGCAGTCGCAGCTGCGTGCGATGGAAGCTAAAGGTAAGGAGTGATGAGTGCAGTGTCCCCAGTGCAGTGGAGGGGGCGTCTGACCGACTCCACATTGCTCTTAGGCCTAAACCTCTTCCAAACTCCCAGGACCAGGGGAGGAGGAATGTCGACAGCCGCAAGGAGAATGTAGAGCATCCCCAACGGTCAGGCGTCCCTTCAGCAGGTCCTGTTGATGCGTCCCAGGCTGCCTTGTATAGCCACAGTAAAGGCATCCTGAGGAAGTGTTTCTCAGAGTCTGATTCGTCTTCGCCCAGGCGCGGTTGGAGTTCCGTTACGGAGTCGCGCCCCCTGAAAGTCGCCTGGAAGTCGCCTAGAGGAGACGCCTTGGACTCCAGCCCGGAGCCCTTTCCAGAGTATTATCCTTCAGAGAAGAAGAGAGCTCGTAGATCCCCAGAGTCCTCTCTGGAAGGAGTTCAGGCATCTACGAAGAGATTCCAAGTAGGCCTCCAGGGGCAGTTGTCCGCTCTAGTAGGCTCCTTTTCCAAGGACGCGCGTCGCAGGAAGGATGTCTCTACCCGTCAAGAGCTCTGTTAAGCGTTGTGCTTCAAGCATGTGCCTGGACAGCATCAGGCACCCCTCTCCTGACAGGCGCTCCTCTCCAGCTAAGCTCTCTGCTTCGAGTAGGCGCTCTACTCTTCACAGGCGACCCTCTCCTAGTAGGCGCTCTCCTCCTGGTAGGAGTGTTTCGGCCAGGCACCCTCAGTCGGAAGGAAGCTCCTCCCCTTCCAGGATCTCTGCGCATCACAGGCGCTCTTCTCCTCTTGTCAGGTGCTCTTCTTTGAACAAGCACCCCTCCTCTTACAAGCGACCTTCCAGTAGCGCTCATCCTTCTCCTGGTAGGCACTCGTCGCGGGGCAGAAGCGCCTCTCCTGTCAGGCGCCAGGATCCTGGCAGGATCCAAGGGAGCAGCAGTCGCCTTTCTCCGACCAGGTGCTCTCCAATGGACAGAAGCGCCTCTCCTGGCAGGCGCCAGGATCCTCCAAGTTAGCAGCAGGCGCCTTACTCCTTCCAGGCGCCCTCTAAGGGACTCAAGCGCCTCTCCTGGCAGGGTCTAGGATCCTGGGAGGATCCAGTCTAGCAGCAGGCGCCTTACTCCTGCCAAGCGCCCTCAAGCGGAAACAAGCGCCTCTCCTGACAGGATCCAGCATAGCAGTAGGAGGATGTTTCGGAAAAGGAATCCCCTAAGGATGCTGGAGTTTCTGACTACAAGAGGCTCGCAGCTTTCATTAACCTCTGTTTAATCTTAAAATGTGACCTTAATTTCTAACTGCAGAAAATACTTACTTCAAAAGGAGAGTAGAGGTCTCGAGCTCCTGCTCTCACCACCAACAACACGTGACTGATGCCCATTTCCGGTGTAAGGGCGTGTTAAAGTACAGTGGTACCTCGAGATACAAAAGGCTCAACTTACGAAAAAAATCGAGATACGAAAGCTAATACGAAAAATTTTACGGCTCTACATACGAAAATTGCTCAAGACACGAAAGGTGGTTGCTGTAAAGTCTGAGATTCCCCCGGACCACCGATAACAATTTTGAAACTAGCGCGCCGCCAACTGAGTAGACTCGCCACCATCCTCCTGCTCTCCCATTGGTTCCTGATGCTAGTCACCGCCATGAGATCCTTCTCTCCTATTGGTCAGCATCCCTCCCATCATGCATCTACTATGTAGCGGCGTGCTTCTTTGGCCACTGCATGGCATCATCTGTATCATACGCACGCAGTATTACTATGAGATTCAGGGCTTCTGTAACACGGTTTTTTGGCAATAACTTTTTATCTATGCATTTCATAGATATAATGCTTATTCAGAATACACATTATATCTACACATAAATTTTGACTGTATTCTGCATTACGTAGGTTGAATAAATTTGGTACTTATAATGTAAAAGTGACCTTTTTTGAAGACAGGCCAACTTACTCAGAGATAAGGTTTCGAACGCACTCGTTACGTAACTTATGACAGCATTTCTTCCCTCTTTCTCGATGGATTTTTGGCTATACGTAACGAAGGCTAGACCTCTGGCAACAATGACAAAAATGTAAATACAAGCAAAGCAGTACACCTTTAAGAACTCTGAATCCTCTCCACTGATAATTGTCATAATGAACAAACCAACAAAATATGTTAATAAATACAAAAACACTTTGATTATTAGTCTAACTCCCAAAATAAGTGTCCTAAGAAATTATAATCTACTTTATAGGTCACAATCAGATTGACAAGATGTAGGGAATAGTTGGTAATTTTCAAGACATAGTAGACAAGCTTGATTTGATAACTGCTGTATCCAATGTCAAGCAATTTTATTTATCGGCTATCTACCTATTTACTAAAAAAAAAAAAAAAAAAAAAAAAAAAAAAAAGTATCGTATTTTGGCTTTACACCTTCACCAATAATTATCGTCAGAATGATGACGTCATGAGGCTCCACCCACTTTGGCCTCGTTATAATTCAGGATAACAATGAAGGCTATCATGGCCATTGTTGTATTAGAAAATCTAACTTCTGGCTATAAAAACTCATTTCTCGAGTAGTTGTAAGAAGTGCTAAATGATCCTCAGGGATCCCAGCAGTTGGCCTAAACGTTTAATTCATGTATATTGCTGCTATTACTAATTTTGCGGCACTACTGCTACAGTAGTATTACTACGCTAGCACAGATACCCCACCCACATCTCTGTATCGTTCCGCCATTCATAAAGTCTTTATACCCAACATGGTCGTACAGACTAAAGAAGAAAAAAATTATATCGGATGATCCGTTGGTCTGCTGGAGATTTTAGCCCATATAAGCTTGTATTTACTTTGGATAAAAATCTTATTTCAACAAAAATAGTTATATAAAGACTGTTTACACACTCCTCTCTCTCTCTCTCTCTCTCTCTCTCTCTCTCTCTGTGGCATAGTGAATAGTTAATGGAAATGTTTGAAATCCTGAATGACATTACAAGTATTATAATCACTTTACTCTAAATACAAATCAGACCATAAACATTGGATTTAAACTAGAAACTGAATAATTACCTATTCAGACTATATTAAGTATGGCCACGGGCTTTCTCTTGACTGTATAAAGTTGCAAGTCGTAAGACAAATGCAGTTTTGCAACCACGGGGACAATTCCAAATCCTGTTAGCCATTCTTGACTACTATGGGTTTCAGAGCCGATGGAATAAGGTGAATGGATTTCTGTCTAGTGGATGGGCGGGGCAACATTTCGTAAAACGATGTTTACCTTGCTACGTAATGAATGTTTTTCGACTCTTGGCTCGCAATCATTGGCCATGGCGTCTGGCTAGATCATTTTTACTACTCTATAAAAATTGAAAACTATCGGGTTTAGGTTATTGATAATGCTGACAAAATTTGTGTGTAGTTGTAAATATACATATGTCAACTTTCAGCTACCTCCGATGCTTTGATAAGGAGCAAAATCCAAAAAACCGTGTTACAGAGGCCCTGAATTTCATAGTAGTTCGTTTTAACAATTTTATTTATTAACGTAAATTCGTCAGTGATTTCGTTGTAGTATACTTTATCGTGTTGTGTGAGAACTTGACTCCATACTTATACGTACTACATAACATAATTATGTACAGTATATATGTAGGCATGGGACCCAAGAAACTTGAAATTCATGGAAAGAAGAGGATGCTCTCTTTGGAAACGAAGATGGAGATTATCAAGAAGTGTGAAGCTGGTATACGATTGAGTGTGATCACCAAGGAATACGGCCAAAATCTGTCGACAATAGCCACCATTCTTAAGCAGAAGGATGCCATCAAAGCAGCTACACCTTCCAAGGGTGTCACTATTTTGTCCAGCAAGAGGACCCACGTGCACGACGAGATGAAAAGGCTGCTTCTTGTCTGGATAAAAGAAAGAAATCGCTGGCGATGCGATAATGGAGACGGCAATCTCCCACAAGGCCAGCGCTATTTTTGGCGATTTGATTGGCCAGGCCGAAGACGACGGAGGAGAAGGGACATCAGCGCCAACCCCAGACTTCAAGGCTTCGCATGGGTGGTTAGAGAAATTTTGTAAACGGACTGGCATCCAATCGGTGGTGCGGCATAGGGAGGCTGCCAGCTCGGACACGAAAGCGGCTGAAGCCTTTAAAAAGACGTTCGACGAGATGATGACCAAGGAAGACTACAGTTCTCAGCAAGTCTTCAACTGGCCTTTTTTGGAAAAAAATGCCTCGTCGGACATACATCACTGTGGAAGAGAAAGAGAAGAAGCTACCTGGGCATAAGCCTATGAAAGACAGGCTTACGCTCACACACTGTTGGAACGCCAGTGGGGATTGCAAGGTGAAGCCCCTACTGGTCTATCATTCCGAGACTCCTCGAGCCTTCAAGGCCCACAAAGTGCTTAAGGAGAAGCTTCCAGTGATGTGGAGGACTAATGCGAAAGCCTAGGTAACGAGGCTTTTGTTCACGGAGTGGGTAAATCTGTGTTTCGGCCCGACAGTGAAGAAATTCTTGGAAGACAAGCGCCGCCTCCTGAAATGCCTGCTGGTGTTGGACAATGCCCCTGCTCACCCTCCTGGCCTCGAGGAAGATATCCTAGCGGAGTATTCCTTCATCAAGGTTCTTTATCTTCTGCCTAACACCACCCCTCTTCTCCAGCCCATGGACCAGCAAGTGATATCGAACTTTAAGAAGCTGTATATGAAACATCTTTATAAGAGATGTTTCGACATCACCGATACCACAAACCTCACCTTGTGTGAATTTTGGAAGGAGCAATTCGATGTTGTGATATGCATCAGACTCATTGACCAAGCTTGGCAGGAGGTTTCGAGGCGAACCTTGAACTCCTCGTGGAGGAAACTGGCCTGACGCCGTACCCGCCCGAGACTTCGAGGGATTCGACGTGGCCGAAGCTGGTGCTGCAGATTCAGAAACAGTTGACGATCCTGTAACTGTTTTGCAACCAGATCTTGACGAGGTAGTTGCACTCGGCAAGTCCATGGGGCTGGTCGTCGACGAGGACGACATCGACCTTTTCGAGGAGCACCAAGAGGAGCTTACGACGGATGACCTGAAGGAGTTGGAGGCCATGCAACATAACGTTGTTCAAGAGAAGTTCTCTAGCAGCGGCGAGGAGGAGGAGGAGGACCCTTTGACAATGGCAGAAATTAAGGAAGTGCAAGCATTTGTAGAAAAAAAGACACCCCGAAAAGGCTTACACAGGTCGTATGCTTGCACAGTTCGATGAGGCTTGCCCGAGTCGTTTCAGGAACATTGTGAAAAGTAGGCAGAAGCAATCTTCCTTGGATAGTTGTTTATAGAGGCCTTTAGTAGGAGTAAGCTAAAAGGAAGATCCAATTGATACTAAAAAACAAAGTTGAAAGTGGTGATGAAGTTGAAAGAAAAAAAGCGTACGTAAAGTATAAAAAAGTAAAAAGAATTAAAAGTAAAAAAAAAATAAAAAAATTTAATTTAAGTTTTTTTTAAAGTTAAGTGTTACAGTTTTGTTAATGTGTTTCATAAAGTTTAGTTTATGTATGTTTTCCTTACATTTTTGTGTGTGTTTCGTAAAGTTAAGTGTACGTACGTATCTGCCGTTTGTCCTCCTCCTCTGTCGCCACTTTCGGAGATAGCCTCACTTGAAAGGTAATCTTCCACATTTTACTACTTACGTACAGTATTTCTTGTATACCATGTACACTAATACACTTTATTTACAGGTAATTAGCAGTACGCATTAAGTTAAGTATTGAATGGTCCAAATTGTTGTAGTATTTCATTGTTTATAGGTCAATTTAGCTTTATTATGAAATTTACTGGGGTGTTTTTGGAGGGCTTGGAACGGATTAGCTATTTTACATGTAAAATGCAGTCCAAGATACGAAAAGCTCATGATACAAAGACCCCCTCGGAACGGATTAATTTCGTATCTCGAGGTACCACACTACTTTTTCGGAGGGTGGCTTCACACGCGGTGGAAACTGGATCCGCTAGTCCAGTCGGTTGTTTCCCTATGACAAAATGTTGTTTTATTGTGCTGATTAAAACTGCAATCTTGAGTAAGATCAATAAATGTTACATATATACACTAATATTATTCAAATGGGCGCTGGGAAGGATGTTGGACTTCACATAAATCACATTATGTTGACGAAACTTAAATCTTTTGAATGGTATGCTTAAAGATGTAATTGTATTCTTGGTTCACCAATTGAATATTGAGTGAATAAGGCTGATCCACGCGATGACGATGGATCCAGTGTGGTGTTTCCTCCTAGTAGGGTAAAACCGCTGTGCGGACAGGCAGACACTTTCTCAAAAAATAACTTTAGCACTTCTGGTATCCTGAATTAGATGCCAGTGATAACCCAACCAGTGTGGAAACAACAGATCAAGACCTCTACTTTACTCTCAGTGTTTTCTTTCAAGTCACAAAATAGGGGAAACTACCGAGTGGACTAGCCGAGCCAGTCTTATCTGCTTGATGATCCACCCTCCGAAAGTACTTTTAACACGTCCTGACAATGGAGATGGGCACCAGTCACGAGTCGTCGGTGGTGGGAGCAACAGCTTGAGATCTCTACTCTCCTTTTGGAGTAAGTTTTTTCCCCAAAGTTAGAAATTAAGGTCATATTTTAAGATTAAACAGGTTAATGAAAGTTAAGCCATGCGCAGTGCAAACATACCTCCATGACGCTTTTGAAATTTTTACTTAAAAACACCAAATATGCAGGAGATTGATGCCATCTCGATGTTTGTGGAGTCACTTGTGTCAATAAACTTTCCATTCCATGTGCTAAATCTACACACCACTTATACCCATAGACGCTGGGGCACTTTCTTCACAATTGTAAACGTAAACCATGACACCAACCGCCTGGCACATCCAAGGAAACTATGATTTTTTGGTAGAAACAAGAAGCAGCGTGCACTAGATAATCATTTAAATAAGTAGTTAAACAGCAGTATAAGGTCATAAATTGCATAGATTTTTTACATGTTTATGATTATGATTATTAATTTGAAAATATTCGTTGTTGAAAAGTAACTAGATTCCTGACTCAAATATCAACAGTTTTTCTGTGAACAATACCTACGGTGTTGTTCGCGCGCTCATATTGTTTATCAGTGTTGCCAATTGGTTTGTGTTTACCCTCCAAACTGGGTATAAGACTTACACAAAACCGGGGAAATAAGTGAAATTAGCGTATATTTGTTGTATATATACGTACATATTAGAGCAATTTTATCATTATTACATTACTATGACACCTAGAATTCATGGGAACAGTTTGTAAATGCATTGGCAAATGTGTGAAGCTCCACTAAATTGGCAGTGATGAAATTTTGTCGTCATCTGCTCGTATCTACTTTAGAAATATCTGTGGTATTTCTATATAAACTTTCCGTTAAGATCTAGACTATGGCAATTGATGTTTTCCTATGTTATTTTACATGCTGTACAAGATTTGAAAGTAGTATTTATTCGGACGACTGTAACTAATCAGTAATTTACCCTTGAAGACTACACGACGGTACCAACGGGTGCGGTGTACCGACGTAGAGTTCAAAGGTAAATAAAAGTTTAGTTACAGTGGAACAAAAAAAAATGTTCTCTTGAACTTTTGTAAAGCAAGCAAAATAACATAGGAAAATGTCAACTGCCATAGTCTAGATCACCGTGGAATATTTATATAGATCTACCAAGTGTTCGGTTCAGGCAGAGAAATGTAAACAAAGCCGCCATGTTTGAACTCCACAACCACCACGGAGCCATATGTTCACTAAGGGGAAGGTGGGGTGCTGGGGATGGGGGGGAAGCACAGAAGTTACGAGTTGGATAAGTGACGCTGGGTTGTTGGGTAGTGATATGGCAAATAACAATAACTACCCAACAAAACCTAACACTTCTACCTGAAAATTACTAATACTTAGTAACACCAAACCACAATTGTTCTAACAATAGAGGAATATACTTTGGGAACTTTACCCTAAAGGGGCAGATGGTACAATTCAGCTACGCACTTACAAATGCTGAATCTCGTCTTGTCTTCGATTCTTGAGTCTACCTATCTTGAATGAAGTTAAGGCCAAATACCTGACGAATCACTAACACAGATAGGATTCCCAAAATTAAAGTTAAGCTGTCCGGATTTCCTAACTGTTATTAACACTTTTACTAGTGAAAACACTGTCACTTTGAGGGTGTAGAGAGTCGGGTGTTAACACTGCAAATACTCCTTGCTAAAAGTTTTAAAACTCAATTTGCTGAATCTGGGTATCAGCAGCGCATTGGTGACAAGGTCTGATTGGTCAGAAGAATTGTGGGTGGGTACATGTTAAAATTGAGGGGGGGTGATTCCACATGTATGTGGAAGCTAACGCTGTATTTTAAGAAAAGGGGGAAAAAATGTGCAATACTGCGTAACGTGAACAGGATCTTGTAATGAATGGACAGTACAGGAAATCAGAGAGGCCAGTTGGGGGGATAATGTGAACTCTGTAAAATCGTAAAACGTAGTTATTCCTACACCATATACAAATCTTCCATTCTTTACTTAAGATAGATTGCAGTCAGCTGAGGATAGATTGCAGCTCAGCTAAAACTACTGGCTAATACATTCTTTTATATACCGAGGTAGCAACTACCGGGGTGGTAGTTACCTGCCCGGCGGTGGGGAAGCACCGCCTCCCCACCAACTCAATGAGTTGTCATTCTGATTACAGCTGGTAGCGAGGAAAGACCTCTCTCTTTCGCTCTTGCTGGCTTGCTGAAATTTTTCATAACATTCTTTTTCTTTTAGCTGGATTCGGCATCTCACTTCTCCGGGAGTGAAGTGCTTAAGAGCGACAATTTAACCCCTGGCCAACCTTTGAAAGAGTGAGACCTTCTAGTTTCCCTTGGTGAAACAGGAAGGCCTAGCCCTTCTAAGGATGAGCCTTGTTTTTCAGTACGTGTTGACGATGCCCTTTGTGCTCTGTGGCCTTCGTTGGGACTTCCTGGCCTGCCGTCATAAGAGAGACTTTAATCGGCACTCTCCTTTGGGGCTACGTCTTCCTCCTTAGTCTCCTCAGAGGAGTCAGCCTCTTCCTCCCGTGCTGCTAAAGAAGACGCCCTTCCCTCTGTGGCACAGCCCCCGGAGCCCTCCCCTGCGGAGGCTCGTTTTAATGCTGACCAGATCTGTCCTGTCTGCCCGCCCTCGGGGATGCGGGCCCTGCAGCTTTGCCTTGTCCGTGGACGAGGCCCTCAGACTCCTCCTTACACACCTTCTTTGAGAGCCAACAGTGACTCAGTAGTAGTAGAGAGACTTCTCAGAGACATATTGACATGCGCTCCTCGGCTTTGTGCGATGCTACGACACGCACAAAGGAGCATTCATTGTATTTACTCTTCTCTGTAATGTGCGATGGTACGGCATGCACAAAGGAGCATTTGTTGGATTTACTCTCCTCCATCATGTGCGATGTTACGGCATGTGCACAGGAGGCTTCGCTAATTGAACGCTCCTCTTCATTAGAGAGAGGTCGCAGAGAAACTGTCTCCCTCTTGAGGACAACACGCCCCAACCTTCTACACCACAACGAGGACTACTTCCTGATGCGCACCATTTATTTGCTCACCGTTACTCCTGGACAGCATGCGTGATTGTGTATGCGTCTTTTAGACAGCACTCACCTGTAATGCGCTGCTTCACCACTGCCTCAGCAACAGAGTAAGCACTCGACGAGACTCACTACTGCCCGTGTGCGCTAACGCATGTCACCAGAGCGTTTTTCTAAACACTCCAGCAGGCCCTCTCGGTCTCCAGTATCATGCCCCAGACGCACACCTCGATAAGTTGCTGACTGCAGGGGTGTAGAATGATCACAACAGGCACCTTCACATCAACGTACTGGAACTTGAGGCAGCCTGCCTGGTCCTCCAGGACTTCCGAGTGGCATATATTAACAAGTAAGGGGGACTTGTCTTCCTCGAGCTTCACAAGATTGACAATGCAGGTGCAGGAATGAGTGGTGGCAGCCAAGCTCAGCCGCTAGAATCAGGTGATAGGACCCAAGTGGTCCCTACACCAGGACATAGCAGAAAGACTTCAGCCTATGGGGGTGTCCAGTTATAGACTTGTTCGCCACCTAGTTCAACAGGAAGGTGGAAATCTTTTGCTCAGTTCTTCTGGACCCGTGGGCAGCAGCAGAGGACTTGTTGCAACACCTGTGGGATAACCTGGAAGCTTACACCGTTCCCCTTTCTCCCTGATTCAAGCTGTCTCAACAGGGTGCGGATCACGCAGAATCTGCGGATGATTCTGGTGGCTCCCAAATTGCCTCGGACCATTTGCTAACCCAACCTCCTGGCTCTATTCTCCGAGGCACCGAGAGAAATTCCCCTTGGCACAATCTTCTGTATCAGCCTCACGTAGAATGGTACCACCATGCAGTAGAGTCCCTGTGTCCTCACGCTTGGAAGTATCCACCATCTCTCACGAGCGAGAGGCTTTTCTCATTGAGTAGCAACAGAGATGGCTGGATACCTTAGGAAGTCCTCTGCAGCAGTATATCAGGGAAAGTGGGCTGTCTTCTGTGGTTGGTGTCGCAGATGGGGTATCTCTCCGGTGCCACTCTTCAGCAGGTTGCGGACTTCGTAGTCTTATTTTTGCCGAGAGAAACTCCTCTCTGTCTTAGCAGTAAAGGGCTATAGGTCCACCTTAGCCTTGGTCCTGAAGCTGAAGGGGAAGGATGTCTTGTCCTCCTTCGAGATATCTCTCCTCATGAGGAGCTTTGAGAGGTCTTGCCTACCCAGAGATCTCAGGCCTCCTGCGTGGGATGTGACTCATACTGCAGAGTCTGACTCGTGCCCCGTACGAGCCACTTTGAGAGTTGTCAGATAGGGATCTAACCCTTATGACACACTTTCTGCTTGCCCTGGCATCGACAAAGAGAGGAGGTGAACTCAATGGGCTGTCGTTCAACATTAAGCACACAATAGGTTGGGGATCGGTTGTGCTCTTATTTGTCCTGGATTTTGTAGCGAAGACTTAATCCTTCAATCCCTGACACTAGATTAGAGTCCTTCATCCCCTCCCTAAGTGACTTTGTTGGTGATGATCCAGACAGATGCTACTCTGTCCGATTGGAGCACTATGGCGCTACCTGAAGAGGACTCAACGTCTTTGGCGTGAGTGTCAAGGATTCTTTGTTAGCACTGGTTCCAGAAAGAGGTGTCCAAGAACGCTGTCTTTCTGGCTTCGTGAGACAATCAGGAAGGCAGACTGCTGTGGGCGACGACACCGGTACCCTTCGTCTGAGAGCTCACGAGGTCAGGGGCATTGTTCCATCCCTCGCGTTCTGGAAGAACCTCTTGGTTCAGCAGATTTTGAAGGCGGGGGTCTGGGCATGCCAGACTACCTTCACCTCTCGTTACCTTCGGGATATTGCCCACAGGTCTTTGGACAATTTCCTTGGGACCAGTGGTGGCTGCTCAATAAGTTGTGTAACTTACCCAGCTCCTCTAACAGTACAGATTAGCATCTTGCCACGTAGTATGGTATGAATGAATATGAATGAAATGCAGAGTGACTGGCTCTTTTTCATCCCCTTCATCCTACTCTTTCCCTTCGGACAGAGAGTACGTGGACCGAGCTCTGTTGCAGGTAAGACACTTAGAGTACCCTTTCTAGTCCTTTTGTTAGTAATAGAAGCGCATATCCTCCCCTTTCCCTTACAAGGCGGGAAAGGGGGCCATTGACATATGACAAACCCACAACTTGTATTTGCCTTATAGTCCCTGACATGGTTTTTCACTTTCCCATAAGGGCGACTCACCATTCGTCTTTAGAGGAGAAGCCGGGAGGACTGAGTCTGATCCCGCAGTTCTATAACTTTGATCAGAGGTCAGTGGTAAGTCCCTCTCCCTTGCTCTAAATACTGGAAGAAGAGCCCAGGTAGGCAGAACGCCAATCGGTTCACAGGAGCTCATGCAGGTTCCTCCTCCAATCAGGACTGACAATTTGTATACTGTGTAGGAACAAATCAATTTTTGAAAGTAAATTGCATTTTTCCTAACTATACAAACCTAGGTCCTTCACACTTACTGCCCACCTCAAGCCACCCCAATCTGTTACCTGGGCCAAAAGCAAATTGGAGCACTCACTCCCGGTCGGGCGACTACCAACGACCAGACTGGGAGTTAACTACCGTACCGCCTTGTTTGAAGATTCAGTGGCCGCGTCCAAGGCTACACCTTAAGTAATTCCTTGTAAAGGACCTAGGTTTGCATAGTTAGGAAACACAATTTACTTTCAAAAACAGATTTTTTTTATCCTATATTTAATTGGTGAAATGACAATACAATTAAATCTTTAAGCATACCACTCATAAGATTGAAGTTTTATCAACAAAATGATGAAACTGCCATACAAACTAAAGTAAGATGTGAAGTCATCGTAAAATTTGTTTTCAAGGCAGTTTTCAAATCCAATTATGGCATGTTGACGAATCCTGCCCGATTCTTCTCCAAACCTTCCCAGCCTTCCCAGCACTCATTATGTACAATAATTGCATATAAATGTAACATTTATTGATATTACTCACAGTTGTAGTTGTAATCAGCACAATTAAACAACATTTTGTTGCTTATATTTGTGAAAGTATGAGGCAAGATGTCTTATTCCTGTGGTCATGTTTTGAACTTAAATGCATTTTTACCTTGTAATCAGTGTTTTATCATTAATGCCTTTACAACTGAAACTACAGTGCTTATTTGATTCTAATTATGATATTATGATATAATGAAGTTTTGTACATACTTACCAGGCAGATATATACTTAGCTAAGTCTCCGACGTCCCAGACAGAATTTCAAATTTCGCGGCACACGCTATAGGTAGGTCAGGTGATCCACCCCTCCGCCGCTGGGTGGCGGGACTAGGAACCATTCCAGTTTTCTCATCAGATTTCCTCTTCCACCTGTCTCCTGACGGGAGGCTGGGCGGGCCATTAACCTTATATATCTGCCGGGTAAGTATGTACAAAACTTCATTATATCATAATAATATCATTTTTGTACATGCAACTTCCCCGGCAAATATATACTTAGCTGATTGGCACCCTTGGTGGAGGGTAAGAGACAGCTAAATAAATATATAAAAAACAGGAAACAACATATGTTGTAGGTTATAAAAACCTTGGTTCTTACCTGATTGGGCAGAAGACTTCATGGATACTGTCTATGAGTATGCTTTGCCTCAAGAGCTTCAGCGAGGTAGTGACCTATGACTGAGAGCTCTTCTGGATCTTGTCAATGGGGGCTTACCCACTTACATGACAGAACCTTTTTGGATCTTGTCAATGGGGGCTAACCCACTTACATGACAGAACCTATACCTCTGGCAATTTCAAGGAGCACAAAACCAATCCCGACCACCTGACCAATTCTAACCCGTGTTAGAACTAACAATTGAAAGGGGGTAGGTACAACCTAACCCCTCTTCCAAACAACCATTAAAAACACAATATCAACTTAAAATTAAGAATAGCTAAATTAAAAAGGATTAGTTTCAGCTCCCTGTCCCAGCACTGAATCCGCAGATACGTAAGGCCCCAAAGAGAAGCACTTATCATACATCACTCTAACGTGTCTCAAATAGTGGGAGGCAAACACTGAATTGCATCTCCAGAATGTAGACGCAACTAGATCGTGCAGCGACATATTCTTATGAAAGGCCAGAGATGTAGCAATGGCCCTCACTTCATGAGCTTTCACTCTAAGGAGCCTAAACTGCTCTTCTCCACATGCCATATTTGCTGCTTTTATGATACTCCTCATAAAGAACGCCAGTGTGTTCTTTGAAATAGGCCTTGTGCGATCTCTGACTGAGCACCAGAGACACTCTAGGTTGCCTTTCAGCTTCTTCTTCCTCTCTAAATAGAATTTCAAGATCCTGACAGGGCATAGGGATCTCTCTAACTCCTTTCCCGCTAAAGACGAGAGGCCCTTTACTTCAAAACTTCTGGGCCAGAGTTTAGAGGGATTCTCATTCTTGGCTAAGAATAAGGATTTAAAGGAGCAGATCGCTGACTCCCCTTTGAAGCCCACTCTGTCGTCCAAAGCCTGCAACACACTAATTCTTTTAGCAGTAGCAAGAGCCATAAGGAACAGAGACTTCCTAGTAAGATTTCTGAAAGAAGCCGCTCGAGGAGGTTCAAATTTATTTCAGGACAACGTCCAAGTTCCAACCTGGGGGGCCTAGAGATCTTCTTTTTCGCGGTTTGAAAAGATCTGATAAGATCATGAAGGTCTTTATCCTCTGAAATATTCAGATCCCTGTTCCTGAAAACCGCGGCCAGCATGCTCCTATATCCTTTGATTGTCAGCACAGCTAGATTAAAAAGAGAAGGAAGTCAGCAATATCGGTCACAGAGGTATTGGATGAGGATACCTTCTGCATCTTGCACCATCTTCTAAACACCTCCCACTTCGACTGGTAGACTCGCAAGGTAGAAGTCCTACGGGCTCTGGCGATAGCCCTAGACGTCTTGAGCGAAAAGCCCCTCGCTCTGATAAGTCTTTCGATAGTCTGAAGGCAGTCAGGTTGAGAGCGGGGAGGTTTTTGTGAAACCTGTCGAAGTGGGGTTGTTTGAGCAGATCTCTCCTGAGTGGGAGGGATCTGGGAATATCTATCATCCATTCCGGTACCTCTGTGAACCATTCTTGAGCAGGCCTAAAGGGGGCGATCAGAGTGAGTTTCGTCCCTTCTGAGGCAGCGAACTTCCTTATTACTTCCCCCAAAATCTTGAATGGGGGAAATGCGTAGCCATCTAGTCCTGCCCAGTCCAGGAGGGGGCCGTCTACAGCTATTGCCCTCGGATCCGTGATGGGGGAGCAATAGTTGTCCAGCCTCTTGTTCCAGTGTGTGGCAAACAGGTCTAAGATCGGTCTGCCCCAAAGATTCCACAGCTTCTGGCAAACATCCAGATGGAGAGTCCATTCGGTGGGGAGGACTTGATCCCTCCTGCTCAGTAGGTCCGCCCTCACGTTCCTCTCCCCTTGCACAAACCTGGTTAGTAACTTGATGTTTATCTCCTCTGCCCACAGCAACAGGTCCCTTGCTGTTTCGTACAGGGAGAAGGAATGAGTTCCTCCCTGTTTCCTTATGTATGCCAGAGATGTGGTGTTGTCCAAGTTTACTTGAACTATAGATCCTGTGACTTCTGGCTCAAATTCTATAAGGGCCAGAGATACTGCTGCCAGCTCTTTTCTGTTTGTGCCAGGTCACCTGTTCCCCCTTCCAGGTGCCTGACACTTCCTTTGCCCCTAGTGTTGTTCCCCTTCCCGACTGTAGTGTCTGAGAACAACACTAGGCGCGGGTTAGGCGCGGGTTCGGCTTTAACAGCGACATTCCCTCGTCGAATCTTGGTGGGTTGAGCCACCAACCGAGGTCCTTTTTGATCCCCTCCAGGATTGGGAAGGTGTTCGCTAGGTCCTGCGAACTCTGGTCCCACATCCGCCTCGGGTAGAACTGAAGGGGCCTTAAGTGTAGTCTTCCTAGGGAAATGAACTGTTCCAGAGAGGTAAGTGCTCCCAGAAGACTCGTCCACTCCCTCGCGGAACACCGTTCTTTTCCTAGGAAGGCTGTCAGTTTTTCCACGCATCGCTCTATTCTTTCCCGGGATGGAAAAAGCTAGAAAATCCCGAGAATCCATCTGAATCCCCAGATATACGATGTCCTGACTGGGAACCATCTGGGACTTCTCCCGGTTGATCAACAGTCCCAGGGACTGGGTCATCTTCAAAGTTACTTGTAAGTCCTCCAGACATCAATCCCTCAACTCGGCACGAATTAGCCTGTCGTCTAGGTACAAAGAGAGCCTCACCCCCTCCAGATGCAGACACCGGGCTACATTCTTCATGAGGCCCGTGAAAACTTGAGGGGCCGCCGACAGGCTGAAGCACAAGGCCCTGAACTGAAAAATCTTTCCCTGGATTATGAACCGTAGATACTTCCTTGATGACGGATGGATGGGTACATGGAAGTACGCGTCCTGAAGGTTCAGGGGAGTCCCCTGGACGAAGCGCAGCGAGAACCGAAGAGGTAGTCTCCATTGAGAATTTCCTCTTCACGACAAAGAAGTTTAAGGCGCTTACGTCCAAAACCGGTCTCCACCCCCCTGAGGCTTTCAGAACGAGGAACAGGCAATTGTAGAATCCCAATGAGTGGAGATCTTGAACTGGCTCTATGGCCTCCTCCTCCAACATCTGGTCCACCAAATGAAGAAGGGTCATTCGCAGAACAGGGTCCTTGTACCTGGCTGATAACTCCCTTGGAGTTTTTGTCAAGGGAGGCCTTTCGCTGAAAGGGAAGAGGTCTCCCTTCCTGAAAATAGAGAGGGACCAGCTGTCCGCTCCTCTCTCTGCCCAGACTTCTGCGAACTTGAGGAGTCTGGCACCTACCGTTGTCTGGAGGACTTGATTTTCACTTAGTTTTCTTGAAGGGTCTGATCGAACACTTACCCCGCTTCTCGGGTCTGCGGCCTCTGAAGGAAGATCTCTGGGAAGGGCCCCCTCGAAAGGGCTCTTGAGCAGGAAACTTCTCCTTCCTGGTGGAGGAAGCCGCTGGTCTCACCTTCCTAGACGACTGTGCCAATAGATCTTGAGTTTCCTTCTCCGCCAAGGAGTGGGAAATAACCTTGACCAACTTCTGTGGAAACAGCTAGTGCGAGAGGGGCGCTTACAAAAGAGAAGCTCTTTGAACAGGAGAGAGATTTGGTGAGGAAGGAGTTGTAGACTGCTCTCTTCTTCAAAAGTCCTGCTCCAAAGATCGAGGCAATCTCCCCCGAGCCGTCTCTAACTGCCTTGCCCATACAAGACAGTATGCTGTTGAGTTCCTCAGGTCCTAGGAACTCGTGATCTTGAGTCTTCTTTGCCAGAGCTCCAAGGGACCAGTCCAAAATGTTGAAGACTTCTAGCACTCTAAATAGTCCCATGAGGAAATGATCCAACTTGTTCATGCCCCACGTCGTCTTAGTAGCAGGCAGGGAATGTTCTCTAGAGGAATCCACCAACGTTGAGAAGTCCGCATCCGCCGATGAGTGGAGTCCCAACCCCATCGGTTCTCCTGTCTTGTACCAGATGCCAGGTTTCCCCGAGAGCTTGGAAGGAGGAAAAGAAAAGACCGTCTTGCCTGCCTCCTCCTTGGACCGTAGCCATTCCCCAAATCCTTGCAAGGCCTTCTTCATAGAGATGGTGGGATGCATCTTGAGGAAGAGGATCCTTTCGAGGCCTTGGTGCTGGAGAAAAGTGATCGGGGAGAAGGAGCAGCAGCTAGGCTAAGGGAGTCTCCAAACTCCTGCACCAACAAGGCTGCTAAAAGTTTGTAATCTGACAGACCCGCGGCTCTGGGGGCTTCCTCCGAGACATCCTCCAGGTCTTCTTCCACAGCCGCTCGAAGACGTTCCTGAGAAGAGGCCACTTCCCCTGCGAGTCTGCCAGGGGGAACACGTCCTGAAGTAGAAGAGTGCTGGACAGGAGAAGAACGTCCTGTAGGAGAGGCGCTTCTGTCCGTAGAAGAGCGCCTACCAGGAGTAAGGCGCCTGCCTGAAGAAGAGCGCCTGCCAGGAGAAGAGCGCCTGCCAGGAGAAGAGCGCCTGCAAGGAGAGGCGCGCCTACCAGGAGGAGAGCGCCTGTCAGAAGAAGCGCGCCTGCTGGAAGAAGAGCGCCTGCTGGAAGAAGAGCGCCTGCTAGGAGAGGCGCGCCTGCTAGAAGACGTGCGGCTAGTAGAAGAGCGCCTAACGGGAGAGGCGCCCGCTTGGAGAGGAGTGCTTGCGGAGAGAGGAGCTCCTGTCAGGAGGCAAGCGTCTAGAGCTTCTCGGAGAAGGGCTCCTGTCCCGAGAAGCACGTCTCTTGCGAGAAGAGAGATCTGTCCGAGAGAGGTGTCTTGACTTCTTGACCAGAAGCGCGATGTCCTTCCTACGAGGGGGATCCTTATCCAAGCGCCCATCAAAGTCGTCAGTTGCTCCTGAAGGCCCACAAGAATGAGCTTGGTAGACTTCTGATCTCCTCCAGGAGAAGGCGAGCGAGGCCTCGGAGAAGAGGGAAGAGCCGAACGAGAAGAAGGGCTGTCCTGGAATCTCCTGGCTCTCTTCGTGTCATATGGAGACTCCTCAGGGAAGCCCTCCGGGCTGGAGTCCAAAACACTGCTGGAAGCCTTCCTGGATCTCTTCAAAGGGCGCGACTCCTC
>NC_087202.1:148816410-148876410 GCF_015104395.2 Macrobrachium nipponense | reverse complement strand
TGTCCATCCCTTAATTAGGGACTCATAATATTGACTTAGTGAATATAAAGTCAAGACTCCACGATCTCTAACTAGGTCAGAGGTATTTCCTTGAAGACAGATTGTCTCATTTGATTCTATTTCATGCTGCTTTGTTCAAACACGAACAAACCTTGCGGTCTTAACAATAGGATAATTTTCTAGTGCCCAGCTGGATCCGGTTAAATTGTAGATGAAAAAGCAAGGAATCTTGTGAGATCTGGCAACGCGTGTGTACTATATTGGGTGAAAACCGACCGCGCACTCATGCTACTGTGTTCAGTCTTTTTCTTAACTGCCTGGGTGCATATACTCCACTCCCTAGCAAGGGAGGTGAGGAGTAATAATGAACCCTGGTGCATTGGTTTGTTATTGAACAGTCGGTTTTCATACATTCAACTTACCTGTCAGATATATACATAGCTATCGACTCTGTCGTCCCCGACAGAAATTCAAATTTCGCGGCACTCGCTACAGGTAGGTCAGGTGATCTACCGCCCTGCTCTGGGTAGCAGGACTAGGAACTATTCCCGTTTTCTAATCAGATTCTCTCTGTCGCCGGTAGTATCAACATTGTTGTTACTTCCTCCTGACTGGAATTCTTTTTTCACAACGCTTTTGATCATCTTTCGACTGATTTTTGGTGACGTACTTGGATCGTTGTTTGGCATTCGCTATCGTGGACTGGTTTTTGGACTTCGCTTTGGATTTTCGTGAATATGTCTGATTCTAGTGTTAGCTTCAGTGTGTGTGTGAATGAAGGCTGTAAGGTGAGGATTCCGAAAGCTTCGGTAGATCCTCACACTACATGCAGTGGTTGTAGAAAGGTTGAATGCTCAATTGAGAATACGTGTAACGAGTGTGAGAGATTGAGTGCGCAAGAATGGAAGAATCTGACTTCTTACTTGAAGAAGTTAGAGAAGGATAGAGAGAGGAAGGCGGCTTACAAAAGCCGGAAAATGTCTAGTAGTTCTGTAGCTTCTTCTTCTTCTCTTAATTATGCCCATTCTGTTTCAGCCCGTTCACAAGTTTATCCCTCTGATTCCGCCTCAGAAATAGCGGAACTCAGAGCTTCCCTTCAAAAAATGCAAAGAGAAAATGGAAGCATTAGAAGGTAAGAGAAGTGAATGTGGTTTTTCTCGAGTGATGTTAGTGTCCCCAGTGTATTGGTGGGGCGTCTGGTCGTCCCTGCGACGCTCCCAGGCCTAGACCTCTTCCAAGCTCCCTGGCCCAGAGGAGAAGGAAAGTCGTAAAGCCTTACGGGGGTCGTGGGGAATCCCCAACGATCAGGCGTCCCTTCGGCAGAATCGTATACATCTCAGTCTGCCAGGGACAGCTATAGAAAAAGCGTCCTTCGTGAGTGCTTTTCATCTTCTAGTTCGCCTTCTCCGAGAAGAGGATGGAAGGAATCGAAGCTTTCACGTCCGCTAAAAAGGAACTGGAAAGAACCTGAGCTTAATTCTAGCCCCGAGCGCTTCTCTGAAGAGGAGGCGCCTTCGGTAATCAAGAAAGCTAGAAAGGATTTAGATCCTTGGAAGGGAAAAGACTCGAGCGCCTTCCAGATCTCCTTTTCCTGATTCGAATGAGCCTTCGACCAGGAGAATTTTGATGAATGTACAGGAGCAAATAGCGTCTTTGGTAGGAGTACTTTCTAAGGAGCCTACTCGTAAAAAGGATGACAGGCTTCCGATTAAGAGATCCAAATACCGATCTCCTGTCGGGCGCGACGAACCCTCCCAGGGGAGTTGTCGTACAAGCGCATCTCTGGGGGGAGCGGTGCGTTAGGCAGGCGAGATGTGGGAAAGGAAGTAACTCCGACCAAGCGTCAGGCGCCAACTAGGAGCCAGGCGCCAAGTAGGCGCAAAGAGCCTGACTTTACTGTAGATCGTTCTAGGCCCAGATCTTCATCCAGCAACAAGAGCCAATTGTAAGAAGAGAGAACTCCTGATAGGAGTATAGCGCCCGCCTAAGCGCAATATACTTGCTATTCGAAAGGCGCATTCCATGAGCGATACTCCTACCAAGCCTCAGGAGTATTCGGAACTAGATGCGCCTTCCGTAGGTCAGGAGTATTCGGGAAGAGATACTCCTGCCAAGCGCCTTGATTACTCTGGCCTCGATACTCCTCCCAGGCGCCAGGAGTATTCTGGACTTTTTACTCCTACCAGGCGCCAGGGAGTATTCGAAGCGCGATGCGCCTACCCAAGCGCCAGGAGTATTCTGAGCTTAATACTCCTAACAGGCGCCAGGAGTATTTGGAGCGAGATGCGCCTTCCAGACGGCAGGAGTATTCGAAGAGTGTAACGACTGTCAGGCGCCAGGAGTATTCCAAACAGGTTACTCCTACCAGGCCTCAGCTAGATACTCCTGCTAAACGCCAGGCGCATTCTCCTCGTGAAGAGCTTGACATCCGACAGGAGTCTAACAGGCGTAGAGCAGTGATACGTGACTCTCCTAATGATAAACGTAAGGAGAGAGTTACTCCTAGCCCATCTCCTTATAGAAGTGCTTCTTCTTCGGAAAGGAAGAAATCTAGAGAGGAGACAGAGGAGGGAAGGGAGCCTTCTCCTTCCGATCCTATTAATTTAGATGACGTCTCGGAGGACGAAGTTACTAACAGAGAAGGGCTCTCGAATTACAAAGTTCTTTCTGCTCTTCTCTTAGAAGAATATGGAGATGCATTAACTCCAGCCGCTCCTCCTCCTCCTCGCTCTCTATTTTCAAGTACGAAGGCACACAAGTCTTCGTCTTTCCTGAAAATGAAGCCGGCCATATCCATGAAAAGGGCCTTACAATCTCTGGACTCCTGGATCAAGACTAAGAAGGAGTTAGGAAGGACGATCTTTTGCATGCCTCCCGCTAAACTAAGGGGCAGGAGAGGCATATGGTACGAAACGGGAGAAAACATGGGATTGTCTCAGCTGAATCGGACTTCTCCAGTCTCGTAGACTCGTCGAGGAGACATGCCTTGAATTCAGCAAAAGCAACAATGGGGGTCTTTGGAAATGGACCATCTCCTCAAGGGACTTTTTCACACCTTAGAAGTATTTAACTTCCTAGATTGGTCCCTTGGGGTCATTGCTAAGAAGTCCCATGAAAAAGAACAACTAAGCCCTGAAACCTTGCATAGCATCCTTACATGCATAGATAAGGCGGTTCAAGATGGATCGGCGGAAGTGTGCTCCCTCTTCGGTGCGGGAATACTAAAGAAGAGAGCGGTTCATAGTGCCTTTCTCACTAAGGCCGTCTCTCCTTCGCAGAGATCCGCTTTGCTGTATGCGCCTCTCTCTGAGCATTTATTTCCTTCGCAGTTGGTGAGAGACATTGCCCATTCGCTAACTGAGAAAGCCACTCAGGATCTTTTAAGGCAATCCTCAAGGAAGAATAGACCTGTGGCTAGTGAGGAAAAGAAAGCATCTAAGCCAACTCAAACAACAGCAGCCCGCTTTTCGTAGGAGGCGCTCAGGCTAGATCCATCGTCAGAAGGAAATCAACTGAAAAAAAGGGGAAGATCTGCCTTCCGTCCTTTAAGAAGGGAAAATGAGAAATCTTTCCTCCAGACACCTGTAGGAGCCAGGTTACAATTCTTTGCGGGAGCATGGGAAGACATAGGATCCGATCCTTGGTCAATGTCAGTAATCAAGAAGGGTTATTATATCCCATTCAAGGACAGACCCCCCTTGACAACGTCACCGAGGGAACTGTCAGCCAGATACAAGGACCCTGTTCTGATGGATACTCTTCGTCAAATGGTGGAGCAGATGTGGGACAAAAGAGCAATAGAGCTGGTACTGGATCAAAGCTCCCCGGGGTTTTACAATCGCTTGTTTCTCGTAGCGAAAGCCTCGGGGGGATGGAGACCGGTACTGGATGTAAGTTCGCTGAACAAATTCGTACAACAACAGAAGTTCAGCATGGAAACGTCTGCCTCAGTACTTGCAGCTCTCCGTCAAGGAGATTGGATGGCGTCTCTAGATCTTCAAGACGCATATTTCCACGTCCCGATTCACCATTCGTCGAGGAAGTACCTTCGTTTCATGTTCGAGGGAAGGATCTATCAGTTCAGGGCCCTGTGTTTCGGCCTTTCGTACGGCTCCCAAGTCTTCACAGACTTGATGAAAAATGTGTCAAAACACCTTCACATGAAAGGGATAAACGTCTCCCTATACCTGGACGACTGGCTCATCAGGGCCAGGTCTCAAAGCAGTGTCTGGAGGACCTGTCAACAATCCTGGATTTGACAAAGACATTAGGATTAATCGTGAACCTCGAGAAATCCCAGATGGTCCCCAGCCAGAACGTAGTCTATCTGGGGATTCAGATGGATTCTCGGGGTTTTCGAGTATTTCCTTCTCGAGAGAGTAAGGAAAGGCTGTGCCACAGTATTGAACTTCTTAGAGAAAGAGCGTACTTCAGCGAGGAATGGTTGAGCCTTCTGGGGACCCTTTCCTCGCTCGAACAGTCTTTCCTCTAGGAAGACTGCATCTCCGTCCGCTTCAGTACTTCCTGAGAAGCAGTTGGAGTTGGAAGACAGGACAGCTCTCGGACACGTTTCCGATCTCATTAGAAGTAAAGCAACAGTTAAGGTGGTGGTTGACCCCCTTGGAAGAAAACAGAGGAGTATCCTTAGAAGTTCGGAACCCAAACCTGACATTGTTCTCAGACGCGTCGGAGACAGGTTGGGGTGCGACTCTAGGGTCCGAAGAAGTGTCAGGCACCTGGTCGGAAGAGCAGGTGTCATGGCACATAAATTGCAAGTAGCTCTTTGCGATTTCACCTCGCGTTAAGGAGCTTCGAGCAGATAGTCAGAGACAAAGTAATTCAGATAAACTCCGACAATACGACCGCTCTGGCTTATGTCAAGAAGCAAGGAGGAACTCACTCTTTCGCCCTATACGAACTGGCAAGAGATCTGCTGATTGGGCAAATCAAAGGAATGTGGTCCTTCTAACGAGATTTGTTCAAGGGGAGAGGAACGTGAGAGCGGACAGACTGAGCAGGAGGTTCCAGGTCCTTCCTACAGAATGGACCCTCCACTCTGGGGGAAACCACAGATAGATCTATTCGCCACGTTTCTCTCCAAAAGGATAGACACATTTTGCGCCCTGGTAGAGGATCCCAGGGCATTATGCTATAGACGCCTTTCCCTCCTGGACTGGTCAGGGCTAGCCGTGGTACGCTTTTCCCCCATCAAGATTCTGGGGAAGTAGTCAGAAAGTTTGTGGCCTCGAAGGGAACCAGAATGACTGATAGCCCATATTGCCATCCGAATTTGGTTCACGGTGATGGAGTGGACAGTGGACTTCCCCAGATCTCTTCCAAACAGGATAGATCTGCTCAAACAACCCCACTTTCGAGAGGTACCATCAAAATCTACCGCTCTTGCTCTGACTGCCTTTCGACTATCAAAAGATTGGTCAGAGCGAGAGGGTTTTCTCGCAAGGCGGCAAGCGCAATTGCTAGAGCCGCAGATCATCTACTAGGCGAGTGTACCAATCGAAGTGGGAAGTTTTCAGAAACTGGTGCAGGTCGAAGAAGCTGTCCTCTCCAATACCTCTGTAACCGAAATGCGGATTTCCTTCTTTTCCTGAGGGAAAAGTCCACATCTCTCTGTACCAACAATTTAAAGGATACAGAAGTATGCTTTCGTCAGTCTTTAGAAACAGAGGCTTAGACTTGACGAATAATAAAGATTTGCACGATCTCATCCGTCTCTTTTGAAACGTCCAAGTCAGTAGAGCCTAGGATTCCGAGCTGGAACTTAGATGTGGTTCTGAAATTTCTATCCTCGGAAAAGTTCGAACCACCTCATACGGCTTCATTCCGTGATATCATAGAAGTGTATATTTCTTCTATCTCTGGCTACGGCTAAAAGGGTCAGCGAGTTGCACGCCCTTGAGTCACGAGTTGGTTTCAAAGAAGATTCTGCGATTTGTTCATTCCAGACTCTTTTTTCTTGCCAAAAACGAGAACCCTTCGAATCCCTGGCCTAGGAGTTTCGAGGTAAAAGGACTTACTAGCCTAGTAGGCAGAGAAATAGAAAGATCACTTTGTCCAGTTAGAGCACTGAAATTCTATCTGGACAGGAAGAAGCGGTTGGGAGGCTCACAACATGGTCTTTGGTGCTCGGTAAAAGACCCCAAGAGACCTATGTCTAAAAATGCTTTGGCCTTCTTTGTTAGAAGTGTAATTACCGAGGCTCATAAGAACTGCCCAGATATGACTTTTAACCTATTAAGAGTAAGAGCGCATGAGGTAAGGGCAATCGCGACATCAATTGCGTTCCAGAGAAATATGTCACTTAAAAATATTTTGGACGCAACCTATTGGAGATGCAAACTCAGTATTTGCATCTCATATTTTAAAAGATGTGCGAGTAACGTATGAGAAATGTTTGTCTTTAGGTCCGTTTGTGTCAGCACAGACGGTTCTGTGTAAAGAAGAGAGCACCGATCCTTAAATATGTGTACGTAACCCTCTTGTCGGATGTGTTCTCGTGTTTCCTGTGCATGGGAGTGTCAGATGTCGCACTGGCGGCCTTCACTTCGCTTCATTAGGAAATCGAGTGACAGCTGACTATTAGAGGGGTACAAAATTTTTATTTTTGTATGTATGAGTTTCGAGTTTGTGGTTGTTTGCTAAGAGTTTGGGGATGACTCTTAGCAATCTTAGAACTAACACGGGTTAGGATCGGGTGATCGGGAGTGGTTGTGTGCTCCTTAAAGAAGGCGTGTTGTCATATAAGCGGATTAGCACCCCTTGACAAACGCCAGTTAGGCTCTGCCGAGTAAGTGGATAAGACCCCATCGACAGACCAGCAAGAACTCTTGGCCACAGATCACTATCTCGCTAAGGCTCTTGAGATGAAGCAGACTCCTGGGCAGTAGCCACGAAGTCTTCCATCTAATAAGGTAGGAACTAAGGTTTATTTATACCTACAACATATGTTGTTTACCTGTCTAGTCAGTTAGTTAGCTCTCTCTTGCCCTCCACCAAAGTGTGTCAATCAGCTATGTATATATCTGACAGGTAAGTTGAATGTATGAAAATGAATATTGTTATGATACAATAAAGTTTCATACATACTTACCTGGCAGATATATACAATTGAAGACCCACCCAGCCTCCCCGCAGGAGACAGGTGGAAGAGAGAATCTGATTAGAAAACGGGAATAGTTCCTAGTCCTGCTACCCAGAGCAGGGCGGTAGATCACCTGACCTACCTGTAGCGAGTGCCGCGAAATTTGAATTTCTGTCGGGGACGACGGAGTCGATAGCTATGTATATATCTGCCAGGTAAGTATGTATGAAACTTTATTGTATCATAACAATATCATTTCTCTTTAGTTCCCTAATGCAATGATTCGTCCCATATATCTTTGTAGGTAACCCAGTGGCCGAGTTGTTGGATATAAGTGTATCTAGCTTCTCCCTCTCTTGTAGATATTTCTTTGGAGTTGGACTGGTGGGGTAGGCCCCCCAGCTGGTTTAGGATGTTTGTACTTCCCTCCAAGTAACAAGTCTATCCTATTGTTGAGACCGAAGGTTTGTTCGCTTATGAACAAATGACAAATACTATTCTAAGAAAATTTGTATTTTTCATAGCTACAAACCTGAGGTCTTAACGTTGTACTGCCCACCTCTAGCTGCCCCTCTGTCTTAAGACATCCTGGGTTGGGAAATACTGTACGTACACAATAGCGTAGGTGTGCGGTCTTTGACCAGTTTTCTCCCAATATACGCACGTTTCCAGATCTCACAAGATTCCTTGCTTTTTCATCTACGATTTAACCGGATCCAGCTAGGTGCTGGAAAATTATCCTATTGTTATGACCTCAGGTTTGTAGTTATGAAAAAATACAAATTGTCTTATAAATTGTCATTTCAAAAAGAGGGTAAGTTCTCTCCCTCCCTCCCCCTCCCCCCCCCCATACAAAAAGAAAACATTCCCATTACTAATTTGAAAGCTATGAGAAGGTAATCTTTGGTCATGTATCACAATGCAATTTCCCATGTAAAATAGTTTTTGACTTGCACCCTGATTCTAATAATCTTGCATATTGTTAGGGTAATAGTCCTCATCTCGCTCTCTCTCTCTCGATCTCTCTCTCTCTCTCTCTCTCCTTCTCTCTCATCTCTCTCTCTCTCTCTCTCTCTCTCTCTGAAATTAGTTTTTTATATCAGGCGTGGTCTGGAAGAGCAGATACACCTGGTGAGAAGACCCCTGGTGACAACAGGTGGGCTGATAAAACTTATCACACAAGACCAACACCGGTAGAAAGCTAAATGGATTGGGATGCAAAGTTCTGGGCAGATCTCGATAGGAAAACCAGACGCAAGGAATCAGCTGGCAACTCTTCTAAAGGAAGAAAACAAAAAAGTGGGAGAGATCAAGTATAATTGTGGCATGTCGTATCGTAACAATTTGCGAGAAAGGAGAAGGGTTGGATTAGCAGGAAAGGTACTGCACTGTAAATTTTTGTTTTATAATAACTTATATGATACTATTCTGATTTTTGCACTTCCATTTCATTGGAGACAAAGAATAAAAAATTTCAGTTACCTTAGATTTGTATTTTCTAATTCAATAATTCATATAAGTAACTTGCTGATAATTACATGGCTATATTTTTCCACTTGCCTGGGAGCTTAAGCTTGAAAATCACTGTAGCACTTATTGTTTTTGTGTAGTAGATGAGTTCCTCGCTGGACGAGTGGTTTTTGTGCTCGGCTGCCAATCTGGTGGTCCGAAGTTTGAATCCTGACTCAGCCCACGCGGAATCAGAGGAATTTATTCCCATTGCTAGGTGACCAATTGGTTCCTAGCCACGTAAAAATATCTAATCCTTCTGGCCAGCCCTAATAGAGCTGTTAATCAGCTCAGTGGTCTGGTAAAACTAAGATATACTTAATTTGTGTAGTAGGTGACTATAGTTGGAACAACGAAGCGATAGATATGAAAAGATTTCACTTCTTTTCTGCTGGCCTTCGATGCAACAAGTGTTTGCAGCAATTCTGTTTGTCTTATTATTATTCTGGGCCAGCCTTTCAGGATTTAGTGAAGTAGTATTCACTTCTGTGTACCATTCAAGCTTAGTTCAGATAGTTTTTTTTTTAATTTTTTATTATTGGCAGTTGTGTTGGAGTAAAGTTGTAGGGAGGGTTGTAAAACCAGGTTAACCAAAGCCACTTGGGTAGGAGACAAATGTCTATGAAAGATCTTACATGTGAGGAGTGCAAAGATTGGGATGAAAGGCAGTGGATGTTATTGAAATCTCATTTAGAAAAACTAGATAAGAAAAGGAAGGTGACCTCTTGAGCCAGAATTACAGGTCGTAGTTTAGAACCCACTCCTAAATATAGTGTACTAAATAATTGGGCCATTCCTCCTTCCCAGCCTGCTCTAGCATTGTTCTCCCGCTCCATCCTAGTTTCAACTTAACTATACCATTCCATCCTGTGCCTAGCTCCTATACTTCCGACCCTGATCTCCTTGCCAGTCTTGAGTGGAATTTTACCTGTAAATTTGATCTTGTAGTCAATACAGTGGCTGAATGAGGGGTGTCCCTAAGAGTCCTTATGGACAAAGTGAAGAGTGTTGTGCCAGTGGAGGAGGTGTATGTCCTTCATGATGACTCCCAGACAGAGGTCCCTGTTCTACTCACCTGAAATCTGGGAGAAGACATACTATATACAGCAGGTTCAAAGGAGGTCAGTGGGGTATGGCCATGGGCAGTTGTTCCCTCATTCAAACCTGTTGCACGTGCAAGGGTATCGGCAGACAGCCATTGGAACGGTTTGTCAGTGTTCATTAGTTGTCTTCAGACACGATGACTAGTCTTGTCGAGAGGTGTCATTGGTGGTTTCCTGGTGAGTCTTGTAAACATGTTAGAGATCCTCCTCTGTCCTCAACAGTCTTGCAGTAATTGGCAGAGCCCAGAATACCTTTCGCCCTTGTATTCTTCAGTGCACCAGTTTGTTCCTACACGATATACAAACCCTCAGTCCTTTACATTAGGAATTACTTTATAGCAAAGCTTGAACACAGCTGTTAAAACTCATGAACAAGTCAGTTAAGCAGTAACTACCGTCCGGTAGGCAGGGAGACTTTCTTGCCCGGATGTAAACACCACTTTGCTTTTGTGCAGCTTGCAATGAAGACATGTTGCTTGAGCTCTTGCCAACTTTTGTTGACCTGTTTTTTGGTGGGATCTTTCTTTTGTTTTTTGGTGGGATCTTTCGTTTTTCATTCTTGGTAATTGTTAGTAATTGTTACTGTGTTTTCTCCTTCAGTAGAGATATCTCCTTGGCCATTCTTGCTCATTTTTTGTGGAGGAAGGGGTTGGGGTCGCTGACGATTGGGTGGCTTATTCTAAGGAGTCTTCTCTCATTTCAGAGGTAAGTACCCTTCGGAACAAGAAGAGTATCTTTTATTAATCATATTTTTGTTTTTCTTTAGGTTGACTGTTAACCTCGTGAGTGTTCTTGTGACACTCCAGAATGCTATGGTACTCCCCTTACCTTCCTTTTTGAGGCTCGAGGAGGTCCTTGGAAATCGGATTACCCATTTGGCCAAAGAAGAGGAAGGTTCTTCTCCCCCCTAAAAAGTTGTCTTGCAGGATTTCCAAGTGGCTGTCTCCCCCCCGAGGAGGTAGATTTTATTTGGTCAGTAAATGAATTTTAAATGGCAGTGATCACTATCCCATTCTTTTAAAGTTTACCAGAAATGTCCCTACAGAAATGCCACAGAAATGGAAGCCATTGGAAGCTGATTGGGAGAAGTATAAAAAGGATATCCATCTCGATAAACCATATGAATCCTTTAACAACCATATTGAAGCATATGAGTATTGGACAAACACTGTATTAGCCAGTGCAGAAGCCTCTATTCCAAAACTACAGGAAAGCCAAGGAGACCAACAGTTCCATGGTGGGACAAAAAGTGTGCCACCTTAATAGAAAAATTACTAGAAGATGCTACAAGAAATACAAATCAAGTGGCACATCCACTTCTAAAGAATATATCAGCGAGCCATGGCAAAACAACGCCGATACTTCCGTCGTGCCAAGAAAGACTCTTGGATTTATTATATAAATTGGTATTAACTCTAAAACACCATCGATGTTGTATGGAAAAAGGTACGAAAACTAGCAGGGAAGTTTGTGCCACCCCCAAAACTCCCTCTTTGAGAGTAGAAAATAACCTAGTTACAAACCCTTCAGATGTAGCTGAGTCATTGGGTCAATATTTCTCCAAACATTTCTAGCCCAAGAAACTATTCTAGTGAATTCCAAAGAATCAGGAACACTCAGGTCAATCTGAATCTTTCTGGTGATAACCGGGAGCATACAATGCAAGATTCTCGCTTCAAGAACTACATGAAGCACTCTCTTCAACAGATGACACTTCTCCTGTGAAGATACTATTTTATATATAATGCTTAGGAAGCTACCTGAAGAGGCCAAACGCTACCTTCTTAAGATCATTAATAAGGATTTGGGAGACTGGAGTTATGCCGAGATCCTGGAAAATTTCCAATCATAATCCCCGTTCAAAAACCAAATAAAGATCCCCAACAAAGTTCAAGTTATAGACCTATAGCACTAACAAGCTGTGTTTGCAAGTTAATGGAAAAAATGATAAATTATCGCTTGGTATGGCACTTAGAATCAAATAAGCTTCTCTCTCCTTTCCAATTTGGGTTTCGTAAAAATAGATCTACCCTCGACCCACTTATGAGACTCTCCAACCAAATTCAGCAGGGTTTTGTCAATCAGTGTCAGACAATAGGGGTCTTCTTTGATTTAGAGAAAGCTTATGACACTACTTGGCGTAATGGAATTCTAAACAACTACAGAAAATGGGTATTAAGGGCAACTTAATTCGGTTCATTCATTCCTTCCTATCCGAGAGAGTAATAAAAGTGAGAGTAGGGAACTTTCTGTCGTCCCCCTTTAAACAAGAGGAAGGTGTTCCACAAGGAAGTGTTCTCAGTGTGACCCTCTTTGCTGTCGCCATAAATAGCATCTTGGATGAAGTTCCAAGCCCAGTTCGAGCTTCATTGTTTGTGGATGATTTGGCCATTTATTGCACTGCCTACGATGCTATATCTGCATGCCGATATTTACAGAAAGCTATAGATTCTGTCTCCAAATGGGCCAGGTTAAATGGTTTTAAATTTTCAGCCATTAAGAGTGTTGCTATCCGCTTTTCAAGGAGCAGGCGTAAAGAGGTTATACCTAATTTAAAACTCGAGGGATCTATTTTACCATATGCTGCCGATGTCAAATTTTTGGGAATGACTTTTGACTCAAAACTCACCTGGACCAACCAAACATATTGATAACCTTAAATGTTAAAATTAAAGCATCTTTTAATCTTTTGAAAGTAGTCTCTGGATATGAATGGGGAGCGACAAGAAATGTTTATTAAGACTTTATGATGCACTTTGTAGATCAAAGCTAGATTATGGGTGTCAGATTTATTCTTCAGCGTGCAAAAGCAAACTTAACGACCTCAATATTGTCCATAACATGGGATTACGAATTTGCTCTGGTGCATTCCGAACATCTCCTGTTGAGAGTCTGTATGTAGTACCCATCAACTGCCACTTGACTTACGACGGGAGGAACTGGGTCTGCGCTACATAATGCGCGTAAAGAGCAGTTCTGAAAATCCTTCCAATAAGGTCATTCGCCAACTTGACAACAGGAAATTTAAACCAACAAGGTCATCTGTCCCCTTCCAGATAAGAACTACATCAGAAGTGAATAATGATACTCTAAAGAATCAGAATGTTTCTCAGTTAGTTGCCTCTAGATTCCCCCCATGGCTTATCCCTAAAGCAAAAGTTTGTAACAAAACTATGGTCAAGAAGAACCTTTCTGATAAAATGGCAAAGAGTTTATTCTTAGAACATGATGTAACTCATGATGGTGCGTATAAGATTTATACAGACGGTTTCCAAGTCAAGAGAGGGAGTTGGGCTAGCCGTAATTACAGAAGACTCTTGTGAGGCTGCAAAACTACCAAATTCGGCTACAGTATAATAGCAGAACTTTCTGCCATTAATAGAGCATAGCTATTGTTATCGTACCGAGAAGAAGAAATTGTTATATTATTCGGATTCTAAAAGTGTTTTTTTGGAGAGTCTTAATATTTAATACATCACATCCTTTGATTCTCCAAGCTCAAGAGTGGCTGTTTCGAATTTCTTGCAAACACAAAGCTGTTTCGTTCTGGCTGGGTTCCTGCCCATGTAGGGATCAAGGGTAATGAAAAAGCTGATAGAGCAGCAAAAAGAGTATGTAATAAAAGATCACTGGATATCCATGAAGTTCCATACATTGATATGAAGTCTCCTATTCGAAGCTATATCCGCCACAAATGGCAGGAGCGATGGTCCTCAAACCTTGCCAGAAACAAGAAGCTGAAGGCAATCAGACCTAATTTGAATTTTTGGCAGTCTTCGTTTCATAGAGACAGGAGGACCGAGATTGGTTTTAACGAGACTTCGTATTGGTCATTCCCGATTGACGCACAGCTTTATACTTGAAGGAAGTGAGGCTCCAGTCTGTGCTCGCTGTGACTGCCTGTTGACAGTTGAGCATATTCTGGTTTGTTGCCAGGTGTATGGTGCTGCCCGCATGGAAATTCGGACTTTCAGGGAAACAACTTTCTTATATTTTAGGAGATGATGTTGATATCAATAATCTTGTAAATTTCTTAATAGATTGATATTTACTATAAAATTTGACTTATTTTAATAATATTCAATTTTACCTTTCACCTAATACACACAAGTGTATGCAGTTATACTTTTAATTGTATTTTGTTTATATAAAAAATTATATTTTTATTTTATTTATTTATTTATTTTTTAATGAAATAAGGTTTTAAGTTTCATTCACATCAGATTATCATCACGTTCAATTAATTTCATTCAATTAATTATCAGATTATTTATTTCATTCCATTACGGCGCTGAATGACCATTATAGGTCCCAGTGCTTGGGCTTGTCCCTAAATTTCATAATCCATCATCCATCCATCCCCCGAGGAGGCAATAGAATCTCTCGTTAGCTCTCCCAAATTTTTGGGTTTGGGAACCGATTCACATACCCCCTGGATATTGTGTTTTGGGAGGAATGGGAGCGCAAGCTTCGGTTTGCATTCCCGTCATCACTTCTAGAGGTTCCGCCTCTAGACTGCTGCTGTGTTTGGCACTTGTTTGCAAGTTGCTTCAAGTGCTCATGTTTCTCATGAATTGCAAGCATCCCGAGCTGTTGATGAAAAGTACACTCTGTCCCAGTTCAGGCACAGGGCGAGACATTCGCATGTCTTCTCTTCCTACCAGCCTACCTTTAGCACTTGGTGAGTGATCACTAATGCTTGGGCAGGTTCCCACCTGGTGTCCCAATTCTGAGGATTTAATAACATACAGAAGTGGGGAAGAGCTTCCTTTGGAAAGTTCTTTGGAACTCTAAAGGAATGCCTCCCGATGGCGGGGTTTCTCTCCAGTTCGATTTCCTATGGAACACGCGTGTTGGGAGCCTCGAGTGCACATTCTGTTGAATCGGACTCTCAATCCAGCTCTGGTTCTGTGCCTGTTTCTCCTTGACTTTTCGAAATTCCAGAGAGGACTTCTTGCAATGATTGTTTTGTGAGATTAGGAGTCTGCCAAGCACTTGAATTCCTTGTAATTTCAGGCACTCGCATAGTGCTTGGCTTCTTGTAAGTCCGAGCACTTTTGTGAGACAAGGCACTCCTAATAATCGTTCTTACAAGATTTGGTAGTCTTGCTTTGTGCTTGAATTCCTTAAAATTTTTGGTGCTCTCCGAGTGCTTTGTGTTTCATGAGTCTGAGCACTCTGGTGAGATGAGGCACTACTGATGATTGTTATTATGAGATTTGGGAGTCTCGCCTAGTGCTTGAATTCCTTCGAATTTCAGGTACTCACCGAGCACTTAGTTTCTTGCAAGTCTGAGCACTCGGGCAAGACAGGGTACCCCTGATGATTGTTCTTGCGAGGTTTGGAAGTCTTGTCGAGGGCTTGAATTCCCTGAAATTTCAAGTGCTTGCTGAGGCTTGGTTTCCTTGTAAGTCTGAGTACTTGCACGAGACTAGAGACTTTGGTTGATTGATCTTAGGAAATTTGGTTGTCTCGCCGAGCGCTGAAATGTGCTAGAATTTATGCCGTTCGCCGAGTGCTCGCATTCTTGGAATCATGAGCACTCAGAGGGCGAGAGGTGCACCACTTGAAAGGGTGGAAAGAGCTCATCTTTCGGTATGTGCCCTCTTTTGTGGCTAAGACGCAGAACCCTTCGATCGTGGACGACAGGTTCTTGAAGTTCTCAATCCCCACCATAGCGAGATCAGACGATCCTCAGGACCTGCTCTTGTGTCTGGTCCAGGTGGTGAAGTACCTCAGTAGGACCGCCCAATTCAGATCAGCCATTAGGAATCTGCTCATCTCCACTGGCTGGGAGAAGGAGGCCTGCTAATGCCATCTTTTAAGGACAGGACTTTGATATTCATACCACTTAATAAGGTGACTTGGGACATCTCCAAACAGCATATGATTTTTGACTCTGACCTTCGGTTTTGTGACACCAGGGTGATTTATCCCTAAAATAACCATTTTTCAAATTCTATCTCCTCCCTTGATATTTAATATTAAGACCTGAGATTACTACCATATATAGACCTGATGTAGACCTCCAATCAAATGAGTTTTTTTTTTTTTTTTTTTTTTTTTTTTTTTTTTTTTTTTTGCTAGATATGAATTTTTCATTATGGTAATCTGGAAAAAAAATAAAATAAAAACGAAACAAAAATTGGAAAAAAGGGCTTGATTTGATTGTTCTATAATATCTTTCTGAGTTACATACCAAATTCCAATGTTATAGCTTTAAAACTAGTGAAAAGTAGATTTTGAAGGTCAATAAGTATAGTTTTGAGATATGAGCGTTCAAAGTTTTCCTTTGTATTTTTATAAAGACAATGTTAATAAAAATGATTATTATGAATGTATAATTCTTTTTTGTGTATTAATAAACCAAAGCTATGTTATTAATCATAATTTAATCATAAATGATGATCCCTTTGCTCGTATCGTAGCCTGGGGCACTGCGTCAGGCAAGACCGGTCACTTCTTCCTACGTAACTCTCTCTCTCTCTCCTTCACTAACTCAGCTTATTACAGTGAATTTTCTTCTTCTGTATGTTAGCGAGATGTTTTCCTTGTATTTTCCTCTTTGGCATGATGAAATTCTTGCCGAAACAAAGATAAACAAACGTAAATGCAAGAGAATGTTAGTGGTGAAACTCGAAGGTGTACTCTTTTTACAAAGACAATGTTAATAAATCATGACTATTATGAATTTCATATTCCTTTTTGGGTATTAATACACCAAAACTATATTATTTATCATAAATGAAGATCCCTTTGCTCAAAGATCGTAGCCTGGGGCACAGTGTGACGTGTGCGTCAGGCAAGAGGGGGCCGTTACTTACTATGCAACCCTCCCTCTCACTCTTCACTAACTACGCTCATATCGCGTATATTATGATATTCTGTAATCATATTAGAGCGAATTTCTTCGTCTGTATGTTAATGAGATGTTCTGCTTGTCTTTTCCTCATTGGCATGATGAAATTCTTGCCGAAACAAAGATAAACATATGTAAAAGCAAGCGAATGTCAGAGGTGAAACTCCATGTAGTCTACTTGGGGTTTGTGCTCGCACTGAATCATGGTTGAACTTGGTAGCTGACTGACTTCATTTCTGTGACTCATGGAACCTCTACAGATGCCATTGCTCACAATTTTTGTGACAATAATTATCAAAATTTATGATAACAGAAGAAATATTGCATTTTCGTTTACGGATCAATGTTTTTGGTTTATTGAGTTACGTTCACTAATTACCCTGTAACTATGAAAGTAAGAGGAATTTTGTGGAAATATTTCGTGTACGTATTCTCAATTGCCATATGAAGCTAAATGAATTTATTCATGACTGCATTTTTCGCCCTATACCACCATATATAAGGGTTCTGGCTGGCCCCCTTAAAGGAAACTATCAGAACTTACGAAGGAATGCATATTTCTCCGCTGAAGAAAGGCAGGCCTCGCAACATTAGGGGCATTGGGGCTTCCCTAACCTTCTCCAAGAACCTAGAGGTCAGCCAGATCCTGAGGGCCAGAGTGTGGAGCAGGCAATCCACTTTTACGGCCCACTACCTGAAGGACTGCACCCGTTAATCATTTGATTCGTTCAAAATTGGTCTGGTGGTAGCTGGCCAACACCAGATCTAAGCCTCCACCAGGGCAAGGGACTTCAGGGGGTATGAGTGGTGGTATGAATGTGTTCTGCCTTGTCCTCATCCTCCTTTCTTATCCTCTCCCTAGGCCTCCAGAAAGTTTTCATAGGACCCAACAAGCCTGCATGTAAGACGGAGGATGTATGTGGTAATTAGAAGTACAAACCATTGCCTTGTAGTACAGGTAGTGTTCGCGTTACGATAATTCGTCTTACGATAATCCGATTTTGTGATGGGATTAGCAATTAATACTGATAAGACAATATTTTGAAAATATTTTTTAATTTCACTCGTAATGGGTGCAGCCCAGCAGCGTACAACCAGGCAGCAAGAGAGACCAGATTACAATAGCCTAACTTTATCCCATCTTCTAGTTAAATAAGTTAAAAAAAAATATACAGCAAAAGAGAATTATGAAAGTTTTAACGTTTTACTCGTTTGGTAAATGTGTACAGCCATGAACAGCTGATAAAGAAACAATGTTTAGCTAAGTACAACCGAATTGGATAACAACATCCATTTGCCTTGTATTTCAACCATTGTACGATAGTAAACAATTACTGCAGTTATGTTGTAAATGACCTTATGTACAATTATAATAGGACTGATATATTTTTAGGTAATAAATTTGTTTGCTATAGATCAAAGATCAGCAAGGAAACATACTTTTAAATTTAAACAAAGTTGTAGCTGAAGCTGAGAACACTTTTCGATCTGCTAATGACTGTTCTTGTGCATCGGTAACAAAGATAAAATTTCGTAAACTTATCCAATCAAACAACCGTAGATAAAGTTGAGAGAGAATCGTTTTAATCTAAACTTCAAGTCTTGAAAGAATAGAGTTTATAGCCGTTTTCATGCCGATAAAAGAAAATGTAACGGTAAAGCTCATACTACGAAGAAATCAAAATAGCAACAGAATCATGTAATTTTCTTTACACAGTAAACGTGCCCACAAAGCAATCTATTAACAGAAAAAATAATCTAGTTCCCAACGAGACGTAATCAATTCATATTTTGACTTAAAATTAACGTCTTATAATGAAAAGATGACCTTGTCTCTTATAAGTAAAGTACATATCTAGATATTGTTTTATGCTAACTAGAAGCAAAATAATTCGCTCCGAATTGAGTTAAATAAGACTAAATAAACTTGTATTCCCCATCAGCTGTTTTCCAAACCAAAACATGACTGCTTTTAGTATTTTATGATACAATACATTCAATGTACAGGTGGCCCGCGGTTAACAGCGCAATCGCTCAACGGCAAATTGGTTTTACAGCTGTTGTCAAAAAGTATTCATTAAAAAAATAAGGCATTTTAAGGTATATTTATGGCACAATTTTCAGTTAACAGCGCCGCTAATGCCGTTGTCTACCGAGTTCATACATTTGTAGAAATGTCATTCAGACCATAAAGGTTACGTAAATTATATTAACAAATTTTATGGAGAGTTATTACATAGGTATTAGGGTAAAATATATGCCTCTGACGCTGTTCTATGCCGAAAATATTGAGTTACATAAGTGCAAATTTAGCTATGGATGTGTCGATTTATATATATATCCATGCTTTTATGTTTAAAATGGGTATGAAAATGTATTACGTATAGGGTATCTTTATTTCTGCACAGAAATATGATATGAAGGCAGCTTTTGAAACTGCCCTTCACGTTATCAAATGCGATGTATTTTCATGTTCTTTCTTGTGAGCCGCCGCCTGCCGCTCTTCCGAAAAAAAGTGCAAATTAGCGATCGATGTGTCGATTTGATAAATGTTCATGCTTTTATGTTTAAAATGTGTGTTTTTATTTCTGTGCAGAAGTATGATAAAAAGGCACCCTTTGAAACTGCCCTTCACATTATCAAATATGATGGTTTTTCGTGTTCGTTCTTGTAAGCCGCTGTCTGCCGCTCTTCCGAAAATATAGAGTTAAAAAGAGTGCAAATTTAGTGATCGATGTGTCGATTTTATAAATGTTCATACTTTTATATTTAAATGTGTATGAAAATATATTACGTATAGGGTATTGTTATTTTTGTACATAAAAATGATACAAATTAAGGCAGCCTTTGTAACTACGCTCCATGTTGTCAGGGGATGTTTTTTCATGTTCGTTCTTGTACGCCACTGTTCCGAAAAATGCATGGTGTTATTTTATTAATTATGCATCTTTTCCATAAATCCTTTTAAAAAGTTAGACATTACTTCACTGTATCCAATAATATTGTATGTATTCTCATATTATTGTATTATAAAATACAACGGCAAATCTAAGCCAGTATTCCGCAGAGCGGACAATGTTGTGGTTTTAAATCAGCTGATGGTGAATACGAATTTGTTTCGCCATAATGCAATTCTTATCGAATTCTCTTGCTTCTAGTTAGCATAAACGAATATCTAGATACTTTACTTATATGAGACAAGGTTATTTTTCCTTTGTGTTTTTAGGTTTAAATAAGAATCGAATTGTCTCGTTGTGAATGTGAACTACTTTTTTTCGTTAACAGATTACGTGTGCAGCATGTTTATTGCATAAAAAAATTACGTGATTCTGTTCGCAATTCTCCTTTATATCATCGTAATACAAACTTTGTTGTTTGTCTTATATTAACGTGAAATCAACAGTAAAATATGTTCTTTCAAGCACAGTAGTTTTGATTAAAATGATTTTATCTCAATTTTATCCATGGTTGTGTTTGATGGCTTACGTTTACTGGAGTTTTGTCCTTGTTGCTGATGTATGATAATAGTCATTAGCAGCTTGAACAGTTTATTCAGCTTCAGTTATAACTAGGTTTAAATTTACAGTATATTTCCCGATTGATCTTTGATCTATAGCGAATAAAGTTATTATATAAAGATCTCAATTCTATTCAATACATAACGCCATTTATAACAACTACGATAATAGTGTACTGTAGTATGATGATTGTAATACAAGCCAAACGGATGTATCCAATTCGGTTGTACTCGGGGGGGGAAAAAAAAGGCTTTTCTCGTTCAGTCGTTCATGGTTTTACACGTTCACGCAACGAATATAACATTAAAACCATATACTTTCATCATTCTCTTTTGCTGTTATGGAACTTATGTGACTAGAAGATGGATAAAGTTAGGC
Organism: Macrobrachium nipponense; assembly: GCF_015104395.2. Taxonomy (NCBI): domain Eukaryota; kingdom Metazoa; phylum Arthropoda; class Malacostraca; order Decapoda; family Palaemonidae; genus Macrobrachium; species Macrobrachium nipponense. The sequence goes on along the minus strand of NC_087202.1, from coordinate 148,855,944 downwards.
TATTGTAATTTGATCTCATAAAATTGGATTATCTTAAGACGAATTATCGTAACTTGAACACTACAGTTACCTGTACACCGTATAAACCTTATTATATCTTTACATACTCTAGACACCCAAAGGATTAAAGCTAGGCTTTTTTCACTTAACAGTATTTATAATGCTATAATGTACTGTACAGTACTACTTACCGTAAATTTTATAGTACTATACTGCATAAATATAATTTTACTTATCGCACCATTGTGGGATTACGGCACCTTTGTTGTGTGAACGTGTACAGCCATGAACGAACAAACGAGAAATGACTTTTTATTTATTTATTTATTTATTTCCCCCCCCCCCCCCCCCCTCCCCCCCCCCTCTAAGTATAACCGAATTAGATAACATCCATTTGGCTTGTATTGCAATCTTCGTACTACAGTACACTATTACCGTAGTTGTTAGAAATGGCGTTATATATTGAATAGAACAGAGATATCGTGATGTAATAACTTTATTCGCTATAGATCAAAGATCAATCGGGAAATGTACTGTTAAATTTAAACCTAGTTATAACTGAAACTGAGAAAACTGTTCAAGCTGCTAATGACTATTATTAGTACTGAATTATCATGAGCCAATATGCATTGAACCTAGAGAATTAGCAGAAATTAATAATTAGTTTGCCTTATATGTATAAATATGCTGTGTAGTATAGGGTGTGCTACCCTATATGTAAAGATGGCACCTATTACCCTAGTGTAGGCTAGGCTTTATTCGAGATAAGATTTTTTTGACATACGATGTGTTTGTTCCTACACGTTATACAAACCATTGTTCTTTTACATAAGGAATCACTTTCAGCGCCAGCTGTAACTGGTCGTAAGATTCAGTAACAAGGTAGTTGGGCAGTAACTGCTTGTCTGACTGGATGTAAACATTCCACTTTGTTTTAGACCGCCGTCAGGTGCAGACGTGTAGTTAACCCCTCTGCCCGCCTCTGTTGTGAGATCGTTTGTTCTTTTTGGCTCTTATCCTTTATACGTGTATACTTGTGTACAACTGTGTTGTGTTTTTATTTGATTTGGAATTGCAAATATGCAAAACCAGGAGTCAGATAAGCCCTTGCACCCCCCCATCTAACCGGAGTGTGTGCCCTGGAGTTGGGGGACGAAAGTGTGATGCATTTCGCTGTAGCGAGATTGTGGATCCTCATGCCTTATGCACAAGGTGCCGAGGGTGTGAGTGCAACCAAGATTAAACTTGTGATTGTTGTATCTCCTGGTCGGAGGGGCAGTGGGAGCGGTACGAGAAGAGGAAGAAGCCATGTAAGTCCCAAGGTGTCATCGGAAAGCTCTCCCTTGACACCGCTGGTGACAAGACATGTAGTCCTCTTTCCTCCCCCCTTGTCAGCTTCCTCGGTTGGCTCTCTCCCCTTTAGGGGACATGTCTCTCTCCACCTCTTCACTTAATCTGTTGAGTGCAGAGGAAGGAGGGACCTTGAGTTGTATTCGGGGTCTTCTGTCCGCTCAGTGGGGGATCTTTCTCCTGCTGAGGGAACAGGGGGGTGAAGTTGAGGATGACCATTACAGTCTCTACCCCGGGATACGTGGCACCTCCTCACCTGGTCTACACCCAGCACGCAACGATGGTTACTCTTATGGCTGCGGTGCAGTCCCCGTTGCCACACATCCCCAAGGTGGAGTATATTCCTCCGCCTCCCCTAGGGTTTGCTGTCCTCGCTCTGCCGCCTGACTTTTGAGTGCCTGAAGAGCTCACCTATGCCTGCTGCCCCTGTTCCTGCCCATGGAAGTGCTGCTGCTGCTCCTTCAGTTCCTCCTGCCCAGGTTGAGCTTGGCCCCCCTGCCCTAGCTCCAGCCTGGATGGGAGACCTGTCTGCTGCCCTGAAGGAAGCTGGCGAAGAAAAGGTCAAAGAAGAAGAGAAAGGTGTCTTCTTCGTCTTCACCGCCGTCTTCTGCTGCCATTTCCCCTTCTACTTCCAAGGCCCCCCAGCCGAGGAAGAAGGTCCCCACCCCGCCTCAAGAAGTCTCTCACAGACTTCTAAGGGTCTGTCTCGCTCTGGTGAAACAGGTGGGCCTTCCGCTGGTCCTCCCGTTCCTTCAGGAACGGGGACCATGAAGGTACCAGCGGTGCTCCTGGCTCTGGAGGTTCCACCTCTGGACCAGGTGTCATCCGGTCCACTCGCCAGCGAGTGTCACAGAGTGTACGGTCACCTGCTGGTGACCATGCAGCCAGGGTCCAGGCGGCTGAGTACATCACCATCAGGACCCAGGCACGAAGTGGAAGGATGGTAAGTCGCTCAGGTGACTCGCCAGACCGGCTCGCGCAGCGATCGACCAATACCCAGGGTTTACGTGACTGTCCCATCATACCGTTCACGAGGCTAGGCAGGGAAGAGGTCCCCTACGTCCCCAGGAACAGCGTCTGCTTTTGGGACTGTGGCGCGTCATGAGGATGGTGCTTTCTCTCGCCTGGTTAGTGGACGCTTTTAGTCGGATGGTCCACATGGCTGGTAGCAGCTCCCCTGATGCACAAGACTGATGCTAGCGTCCTCGGCCATCGCTCGTCGCTGGTCCAGACCTGCAGCTTAACCCTTGAACGCCGAAGCGGTAGTTTAAAAATCATCTCCTGTATGCCGGCGACGTTCACGAGTGAGCGCCGAAGCGGAAAAAAGTTTTTTTTCAAAAATCACAGCACGCTTAGTTTTCAAGATTAAGAGTTCATTTTTGGCTCCCTTTTTTTTTGTCATTGCCTGAAGTTTAGTATGCAACCATCAGAAATGAAAAAAATATTATCATATATAAATATTGTGATATATGACAGTGCAAAAAATTTTTTTTCATATATAATTGTATACAAATCGCGCTGTGAGCAAAACGGTTAAAGCTAAGCGAGTTAATTTTTTTTTCGTTGTATTGTACACTAAATTGCAATCATTTTGGCGTATAACACATTGTAAAACAATCAAGGCAACACAGAGAAAATATTATCACAAAATGATGCATGAATTCGTAACGCGTGGACATGAAAAAAGATGTTTTCAAAAATTCACCATAAATCGAAATTTGGTGCTAGACTTCCAGTTTGTTGCAAAATGAAGGTAATTAATTGTATGTTACTAAACTGTATGTGTTGTAGCTTACAATGGCAGTTTTTTACCATTTCGGTCGAGTTAAAGTTGACCAAAGGACAAATTTTTTCTATATCGTTATTTATATGAAAATATTTAAAAACTGATAAAAGCTACAACCATGGGTGGTATTTTGTTGTATTCTACATAAAATTGCACAAATTTTCATATTTAAAACTTTATGTAAAGGTTAATTTAAAATGGTGCAAACATTACGACAATTGGACAAAAAAATTAATTTTTTCGGAAGTTACCGCGCTGATGTAAGGAAAAGGTTTATTTCATAAATTCACCATAAATCGAAATATTGTATTAAGAGACTTCCAATTTGCTGAAAAATAAAGGTAAATATTTGAATATTACTAGAATGTAATAGTTTTAGCTTACAATTGCGTTTTTTGACAATTTCGGTAGTCAAAGTTGACAGAAGGTTGAAATTTTTGCGCATTGTTATTTATATGAAAATATTTCAAAACTGATAAAAGCTATAACCATGGGTGGTTTTTTGTTGTATTCTACATGAAATTGCGCACATTTTCATATGTAAAGCTTTATGTAACGGCTAATTTAAAATGGTGCAAACATTACGACAATCTGACAAAAACATTTCTGAGATGTGCCGCTGATGCTTTTTAGTGCAAGGAGAAAGAAATTCGCGCTTGCGCGCCCGGGTAACGATTGTAAACAAAACAACGCCTTGATCCGCGAGCTCCCAGCATCCCCCTCCCCAAGGCGCTTGTGATTAAAAAGTTTTTCGCCTAGTAGGCCTATAACTATTTTTGTTCCGCGAATTTTTTAAAAAAACTTTTTTATATCGACGTATACGTCCAATCGGCACCCAACAGACAATTTATATCTACGTTTAATACGTCCAATCGGCGTTAAAGGGTTAACCACCACTGCTGGTTGGCGATTGCCTGCAGTCTTCCCAGCCTACTGGTTCTGCTAGTAGGCAGGGTAGGAGCATTAGGTCTACCTCACCTGTCCCTTCAACCTCCTCTGGATACACCAGGAGGAGCGAGGCGAACAGGAGTGACCGTGAGGAGTGTGCTCCTTACAGTCCAGCCACGAGAGCCTATGAGCCTGGCTCAGTTTTGGGACCGGACAGATCATACACTCAAGTGGTTAGAGGAGACCACAGTGGGTCTGGCGAGGTTTTGTCTCCTGAAGGAAGAGTGTCTCGGGAGAGACTCGGCCTGGATGGATGTGACGGTCCATCGCCTCAGGACGCAGTCACCTCCGAAATACAGAGGTCATTGCGCTGATCATACAGTATGCTCTCTTTATCTATCACATAACGAAGTCTTCCCAATCAATGAATTTAAATCTCTTATTCAACAGTTACCACGTCCTTTAGTTATTTTGGGAAATATGAGTAGGAGAAACCCTCTTTGGGGTGACATCGTCTCCAATCAAAGAGGAAGATACTTAGATTCCGACATAGAAGATGAAGATGTGGGGATTCTCAACTCTGGGGAGTCTACACACTTTCATGTTCAAACAGGCACGTTATCAGCAATTGATTTATCTATATGTAGTGATGACTGTCTTATTGGCTTTAATTGGAGAGTTATAAATGATAGATTTACCAGAGACCATTTCCCAACAGTGGTGAGTTTAGCATCAAGCCCTCCATCTTCAAGGCTACCTAAATGGAACATTGGTAAAGCTGATTGGCCAGCATTCCAGGAGCACAGCTCAATAGATTACTCTGCTGATGACTATCCCTGTGTAGATGATGCTCTTGACTTTTTGAATACAATAATGTTCTCAGCTGGTATTCAATCTATACCCAGGACTTCAGGCATATTTATCCGCCGACCAGTTCCTTGGTGGACTCGTAAATGCCAGGAAACTCTCAGAACTATGAGATCTGCTTTCACCAGATACCGCAGACGAAAACGTGAGTATTATCGTGTTGAATTTCGAAAAGCAAGAGCTCATTTTTGGATGGAAATAAAAAAAGCACTAAAAGAATCTTGGACAATATTCATATCTTCCCTAAATTCGAAAACTCCTCTGACTCTAGTTTGGAAGAGTTAGAAAAATAGCAGGCAAGTTCACTCCTTGTCAACCTCCAGTTATCAAGATGAATGGTTGCGAGGTAGCAGACCCCCAGTTAGTGGCAAATGAGTTTGCTAATCATTTTGCTAATGTTGCAAAGAATGATGATAGACCCTATTCAGCTCAAAGATGGATAATGGAACAGGTCGAAATTGATTTTAATACCTTAAGACATGAGCAATACAATACTCCATTTACTATTAGAGAATTTGAATCAGCCTTGAATAAATGTAATGAATCAGCTACCTGGACTGTATGATAACATATTCAATGATTAAGCATACTCCTGAAAATACCAGACTTTTCATATTAAGTCTTTTTAATAGAATTTACTGAGAACATATCTTCCCCAAGCTTTGGGAGAAGTTGAAATTACTGCCATTTGTGAAACCTGGAAAAGATCCATTCAAGACAGAAAATTATCGCCCAATTACATTGACATCTTGTTTGTGTAAGATCATGGAAAAAATGGTGAACACACGATTGATGTGGTACTTGGAAAGAGGTAAGTATCTGTCGCCTGCTCAGTGTGGTTTTCGGAGTATGCACTCCACAACTGATGTATCGGTACGAATGGAATCTTCAATATGTGAAGCTTTTGCCAACAAGCAGTATCACATCACTGTTTTCTTTGATTTAGAGAAGGCTTATGATACAACATGGAGATATGGCATTTTGAGGGTCCTTTATGAATGTAACCTGAGAGGCAATTTGCCCCTTTTTATTAAGGCTTTTTTAAAAAATAGGATATTTCAGGTTCAGGTTGGAGCAACAAGGTCAGATGTGTTCAATCAAGGAGGAGTACCACAAGGAAGTGTTTTAAGTGTAACCTTGTTTGCCTCGGTAATCAATGGGGTTTCTAAAATAATTCCCCCAGATATAACATATACCGTTTTTGTTGATGACCTATCGATTTCCTTTGCAGCATCAACGATGTCAGTGGCTGAACGCCGCCTTCAGCTCTGCATTGATAATAAAGTAAAGTGGGCTAAGGTTAATTGTTTTAGATTTTCTGCTAGTACAACAGTAACTATGCACTTTTGTTGTATAATGGGAATCCACCCTGACCCAGATCTGTTCATTCATAGGCAGAGAATTCCATGTGTTGGTGAAACAAGGTTTCTTGGCTTGATTTTTGATAGCAAGCTGACCTGGATTCCACATCTGAAATATATTAAGGCAAAATGCTTGAAAGCAATGAATTTGCTAAAAGTCCTGTCTCACACTTCGTGGGGTGCAGACCGAACTCAGATGTTGAAATTATATAAAGCCTTGGTCTTTTCAAAATTAAGTTATGGGTGTGAGGTGTACACTTCTGCGAAGCCAAATAGCCTTAAAATGCTCAACTCTATTCATCATGGAGGAATACGGTTGTGCACTGGAGCATTTAAATCATCTCCCACCGAGAGCATGCTTGTAGATGTTGATGAGGTGCCACTGGATCTTCATTACAAGCGTCTGCTGGTTCGGAACTGGTATAGATGAAATGAAAGGCATTGGCAGTTTTATGAACGTCACCCCAAGCAACCTCATCCATTCGCTTTTAGGGTAAATTATATTGTCCGTGAATTAAATATGCCAAGATTTTACCAGCAAAATATTCATTTAATCCCCCTGGAACTTTCCAGAGGTAAAATTTTGTAGATATTTTAATTTTACCAAGACAGAATTAGAATTGTCCAGTGAGGCCATGCGGTCAATATTTTTTAGAACACTTTGCAACATGACTCCACTGCAGTTTTCACCGATGGCTCAAAGTCAGATGCTGGCGTCTGCTTTGGTGTAGCCTTCCCTGATGTAGAGAGAAGCGGCAGGTTATTTATTATCTGTTGCATGGATTTTTACAGCAGAATTATATGGAATTTTAAAGGCTTAAAAAGAAGTTTTGATTCAGATTGAAGATAATTTTGAAAATAATTTTATTATATATTGTGACTCAAGAAGTGTTCTTCAGTCGCTGGAATCTTTTAACCCTTTAATCCCTCTGATTTTAGATATATTGGAATGGCTGCTTTTACTAAAAAGAAGAGGGAAAGAAATAAAGTTCTGTTGGGTTCCATCCCATGTTGGGGTGGCTGGGAATGAGAAAGCTGACCAACTTGCAAAGTCTGTGGTCAGCTCCCCAGAACCCTCAAGATGCCTACTACCATATCGGGATTTGTATCCTCTAGTAGGTCAGAGAATTAAAAAATGTTGGCAGTCCCAGTGGGAGGACATTTTAACCATCAAAAAATGCAGAGTATCACTTCATCAGTGTCTCCTTGGTCATACCCATATATGCCAAGGAGACAAGAAACGATGTTGTGCAGATTGAGGATTGGACATACAAGACTTACACATGTGTTCTTGATGTCTCGTGAAAATCCTCCGTTTTGCGAGAACTGTACTGTGGCCTTGACTGTAAAACATTTGTTGGTTGAGTGCCCATATTCGGGAATTTGAGACATAGGTTCCTGTCTTGGGGTCGTGACAGATTAGGTAATATTATCCTAGCTACAATTCTTGGAAAGGATTGTAATATAGAGCAGTTATATAAATTTGGTTGAGGAGGCAGGCCTCCTCAACCAAATTTAAATTATACATAGATCGCCTATGTAAGAACTTTTGTACATGAACAAAATTTTTATATACATATATAGATATTTTTATATGAAATTTATTTAAAATTTAATTTTTTCTATTTAATTTATTTTGGTGTCAATTACCCAAATGTTGTGACACCAGATTTAACCCTCTTACGCCGACTGGACATATTTTGCGTCGACATTTTTTGTCTCCCGTGTGCCGACAGGACGTATTTTACGTCTACTTACAAAAGTTTTTTTTTAAATTCCCGGAAAAATACTTATAGGCCTACCAGCCTAAAACTTTTGAATCACGCGTCTTGGGGGATGCTGGGGTTTCACGGATCAAGGTGTTGTTTTGTTTACAATTGTTACGCCGGCACGCAAGCGCGAATTTCTTTCTTGCCGCACTAAAAAGTATCTGTGACACATCTCGGAAATTATTTCGTCACTTTGACATAATTTTTGTACCATTGTAAATAAGCCGTTACATGAAGTATTATATATGAAAATGTGCGCATTTTTATGTAGAATACAACCATAAAATACTCATGATTGTAGCTTTTATCAGTTTTGAGATATTTTTCTTCATATGAATAAGACGAAATTAATTGCCAAAATTTCAACCATTCAGTCAAACTTTGACTCTTCTGAAAATGGTCGCAAAAAACGCAATTGTAAGCTAAAACTCTTATATTTTAGTAATATTCAATAATTTACCTTAATTTTGCAACTAATTGGAAGTCTCTAGCACAATATTTCGATTTATAGTGAATTTATGAAAAAAAATTTTCCTTACGTCCGCGCGGTAACTCTTCCGAAAAAAATCATACATGTGATGTTTGCACCATTTTAAAATTAGCCATTATATAAAGTTTTATATATGGAAATGTGCGCAATTTCATGCACAATACAACTAAAAAACAACCCATGGTTGTAGCTTTTTTTATCAGTTTTGAGATATTTTCATATAAATAACGATAATTGCCAAAATTTCAACCTTCGGTCAACTTGACTCTACCAAAATGGTCGAAAAACGCATTTTGTGTGGAGCTAAAACTCTTATATTCTAGTAATATTCAAGCATTTACCTTCATTTTGCAACAAATTGGAAGTCTCTAGCACAATATTTCGATTTATGGTGAATTTATGAAAAAAATAACATTTTCTTAACGTCCGTGCGGTAACTCTTCCGAAAAAATCATACGTGCGATTGCATATAAATCACTATAAATAGAAAAAAAAACCACGTTCGGTCAACTTTGACTCTACCGAAATGGTCGAAAAACGCAATTGTAAGCTAAAACTCTTACAGTCTAGTAATATTCAGTCATTTATCTTCATCTTGAAACAAATTCGAAGTCTCTAGCAAAATATTTAGATTTATGGTGAATTAAAAAAAAATCTTTCCTTTCCTCCGTGCGCGGATTCTCCGCCACAAATCTCCAAAATGCGTACGTCCCATTCTCGGAATCTTTGCTCCATTTCATATTAGGCATTTCATAGAGTTTTATATGGAAATGAAAAATTTGCACAATTTCATGTAGAATAACTAATAATATTTTGAAGGTTGTAGCTTTTCTTATTTCCGAAATAATTGCATATAAAAAATATATATATAAAAAATTCGACATTCGGTCAACTTTAACTCGTCAGATATGGTCGAAAACTGCAATTGTAAGCTAATACTCTTACAGTATAGTAATATTCAATCATTTGTCGTCATTTTGAAAGAAATTGGAAGTCTCTAGGACAATATTTAGATTTATGGTGAATTTTTGAAAAAAATATTTGTTTACTTCCGCGTGTTACAAATTCATGCATTATTTTGTGATAATATTTTCTCTTGTGTTGCTTTTATCGTTTTACAATGTGTTATATACCAAAATGATTGCAATTTAGTGTACATTACAAAAAAAAAAAGTAACTTGTTACCTTTAACCGTTTTGCGCACAGCGCAATTTGAATACAATTATATATGAAATTTTGTTTTTGCGCTATCATATATCGCATTATTTATATATGATGATGATGATTTTTTTCATTTCTGATGGTTGCATACTAAACTTCAGGCAATGACAAAAAAAGGAGCCAAAAATGAACTCTTAATCTTGAAAACTAAGCGCGCTGTGATTTTTTTAATAAAATATTTTTTCCGCTTCTGCGCTCCCTCTGAAACACCTCATGTACACGGGAGACAATTTTTTTTTTTACCGCTTCGGCGTAAGAGGGTTAATAGACACAATCAATCAATCAACCAATCAATCAATCTTCAGCACAATGACCTTGGAGAAGGATCGGTGGTTGCCCCCCCTGACCGTCCATGGAGGCTGGAGTTGTTCTTGGGGCCTAAGTTGGAACCCAGAGTGTCTGTTGGGCTACCCTGGTCTTCCTTGGCCAACGAAGTGCTGGACCAGGTGAACGCTTATGTTTCTGGACAGGAAGCTTCACTTTGGGCCAGGATGTCAGACAAGCTGCTTCCCCCTCCTCTGCCTCGTCAGCGGCAATTCTACGTTCCTTCGGCAGACCTGTTGCCAACCAAGGAGGTTGACCAGGAGTTAGCTTGCCTAACTCCGGGAGTGCCTCTTCAACACCTGCTGTCAGAGAACCTCTGGTTCTCACAGCAAGAGGCAACGGCCCTGGAATCCACTGCCATGGCAGCTTTCCAGGCCGTCTCCTGGCTGGACCTGTGGTCCCTCAGTATCCAGAGTCGCAGCCTCCTCTGGAGCTTTAGTTCCTGGGGAAGACTCTGCGTTCGGGAGACTGCCAGTCTGAGTTAGGGCTATTTCCTACCTGGCCCACCAGATTGCTAACCTGTGGGGCAACCTGGTTTTGAGGAGGAGGGACGCAGTCCTGAATCACGTAACTAGGGCGGCCGGTCTTGAGGTAATGTTGGGTCTGAGGAACGGATCATTGCTAAGCCTCGGAGCTTAGCTAGCGCTTCCTCTGCTCCTAAGACGTCAGTACCATTGAGGGTAGCGCAGGGAAAGACCCAGCTTTCCTCTTTCGCTTCGAGAGGTGAGCATCAGCCCCCCTCTCAAGCCGCCGCCTCCTGCGGGAAACGGGCTAAGCGAAAGGGGAAGAGGGGGAAACGTTAGGGATGGAGTTCCGCCTCACCTGCTGCTGGAAGAGGGGGTTTGCCTGGCATGCCATTGGGCAACTTGGCAGTGCTACGGAGCCGAGACTTGGGTAGTGGATGTCCTTTGGGAGGGATATCTACTTCCCTTCGAGTTGAGACCAACCCTCACATCACACCCAGTCCATCTTCAAACATACGTTCCCGGTTCTGCCAGGGACGTATCACTGATTCAAGAAGGGCAGACCATGCTGAGCAAATTAGCTGTGGAAATCATAGGAGATCAGTCACCAGGGTTCTACAGCCAACTACTCCTGGTGGAGAAGTCTACGGTGGCCTGGAGACAGGTGATAGATCTCTCTCCCTTGAGCTGATTCGTTCGCCAGACTGTTCACGATGGAATCAGCATGCTCAGTGCTTGATTCTATCAGGGAGAACTATGTCCTGCTTTAGGTAAACCTGAAGGATGTTTATTTCCAGATACCTATCCATCAGTCCTCCAGGAAGTATCTTCGCTTTATCCTCGGTCTGTCAACCCCCGTACAGGTGTTCACGCGAGTATTCACACTGGTGGCGGCTTGGGCCCATTCAGTAGGGATATGTCTGATTAGGTATCTCGATGATGGCTAGGCCTGGCGAGCTCTCACTCACAGTTGCTACAGGACAGAGATCGCCTCATTGACTTCTGCCGCGATCTGTGGATCGTGGTAAATATCAAGAAGTTAGATCTCGAGCCGAAGCAGAGGATAAAGTACCTGGGCATGCTGATCAACACAGTAGCAGCACAAGGCTTCCCTGCATACTCGCGGATCAGCAGGTTCAGGGAAAGAGCTCCAATATATGACCGCAGTGTGGTACTTGTGGTCAGACTCCCCGATCCTGCAAAGTGCTATGTTGCAGGTGCGACAGAAGAACCGGGTGTCTCTCCTTCTGCCATTCATATGGCACACCCGGCACCGTTTCTGCCTGCGCCCTTGTAGGGGGTCCAGTGTGTGATCCCCTGGCTGCAGCCGACATATAGGGTCCACTATCCGATGGGAAGTCGGAATCTGAGCGCAGGCGGGATCATCAAGGGGGGCGGCGGCAGTAGCAGGATAACCTAGGCTGGCCCTCCTAACATCTGCCCTTTCTTCTAGGGGCAGATCTGGAGCTCGGGGCAAGGGGGCGATGATGGAAGGCCACTCATTGGGATTAAAGTTTGAGGGCATTCCTAGCCACCTCGAGAAACTGGATGTGGGACAACCTCCGGGGTCGGAATTGTACCCACAGTAGAGGATGTAGGCAATTTGGAGGGCCAACTGAAATATGTATTGGAGGAGTTTCTGTGTCCACCTCTTGGTTCTCCTGGCGAAGGGATAATACTGGATGAGCTGATCAAAGAGATCAACTCCTCCCATGTGTCTGTTGTAGTGCCCAATGACGGTAGGCCGCTCGACAAGAAACTCCTCATACATAACTCGGCCCTGCCGACGTGTCTTCTTCCGCTGAAATGCCTCTTCTTGGATGGGCTCATGACTTGTCGTAATCATGGGGACGAGTCGGACCCTCTTCCAACAGATGACGAAGACATCTCCCTTCCACCGCCACTGTCTCTCCTCTTGCCAGATGTTGCGGCTGGCTAGCGAACCTCTTGAGGACATTCGGGGCCCCACGCACAAGCGAAGGGTACCACTGACGTGCACACCTGCTTCATGCAGTTCCTGGGTCAGGGATACCGAGTTATAATAATTATCCATAAACAGGTGGTATCCCTGGTTACGGAAACGATCCACAAGACTGAAGACAGTGTTGCGCAGCTTGGAGAAGACCCCGGAATACTCAGAGAAGTCCACGACGTATCCAGTGTTGGACTCCGTAAGGAAGAATAACTTTACACCAGATTTCTTTGGCTTCTTCGGGTTGTACACTTTTATGCTAAGATGTCCTTTGTAAGGCATCATCCCCTCATCCAAAGAAAGGTTCTTGCCAGGAACCACAAGAAACTGGCACCGTTCATGAATGTAATCCAACACTGGGCAGACTAAGTTGAGGCGGTCGGGGTTATTCCGGGGTATGTCCCTTCGGTTGAAGGCGCTGAAATGCCTGTCCAACGTCAGGAAACTATCACGGGCCATAATGCCGGGCACGTTGGGCATACTTAAAAAAAATTCTGCCTCCAATATTGCCTGACGACGGCAGCAGGCATCATTCCAAATAAAAATGTGGACCCCAAAAAATGTACCATGTCCGTGAGGTTGCAGCCCCGCCAGCGATACGACAATGTCCGCACTTGTTCATGGCAGTACCGAGTGTAGTCTTTCGTCTCTGTTACCAGGTATTCCAGAAATTCCCTGGCGTCAGGTAACAGCTTGAATGCAACCCCAGAGCAGTGAGAGGAACAGTACGGTGAGCCCAGGTGCTGCCGTGAATGGGTGCATGTTATGTGGGGTGGGGTCCTCCGACCACCCCTCGTTGCTCTCGGACGAATGGCCTTCACCTTGGCTGGCGCAACATTCTCACGTTCTACGTGGTCACGTGCTCGGGCACAGTTTCACACTCAATCCCCCCCCCCCCCCCCCCCCCCCCACTGGCCCATCCCCCTTACTTAGGCCCTCGCTTTCTGTGTCGTCATCAACAAAAAAAACTAGACGACAACTCCTCCTCCTCCTCCTCCTCTTCCTCCTCCCTCCTCCTCCTCCTCCTTCCTCCTTCCTCCTCCTCCTCCTTCCTCCTCCTCCTCCTCCTTCCTCCTCAGACTCTCCCTCATACGCACTAAAACCACTGAACTCCAACTCACTTACATCGGGAGTGATGTCCTCGTCACTTGATGACCAACTGCCATCTAAATGAGGACTTGCGACCTGCTCTCGATTGAGCTCCAACAAGTATTCATCAATATCCTTTTGTTGGAGGCCTCCCAAATGCCTACGAATGGCCCTCAGGACACCCAGATGCTTCCTAAGGGTCATAAAAGGCACATGATGTGGTCCTTGGACACTTTCGGCCACACGGCCTCACAAAACAGTGTTGAGGAGCTAGGTCATCTTGGTTGCTTGCTCCCTCTCCAGCATCCAAGTCCAAAATACGTCTCACACCATCCCTGTCGAGAGGCAAAACGTGCCTTTCACGCTCCATTCGACGTTGAGACATCTCTACATACGTCTTGTACCACCACAAATACTGAAACAATTGCAAAAGATCGCTCTCTGATGACATGTCGCCGATGCTTGCTGGTGCGAGAAGAAAGCAATTCGCACATGCACGGCTGGGTAACGCTTGTAAACCAAACAGCAGCTTGATCCGTGAACTCCCAGCATCCCTCAAGGCGCGTGATTCAAAAGTTTTCACCAAGTAGGCCTATAACTATTTTTCCGCAAATATTTGTAAACTTTAGCATCGGCGTATTTTACGTCAATTAAGCACCCAACAGACTATTTTCGTCAACGTAAAATATGTCCAATGACGTTTAAAGGTTAATAACATCGTAAAGCAGTTACCACAGGGATTACAAAATAGCTTTTATGTAAATGACTTTGCTATATATTATTCCTCAAGCAGTCTTTGCATCTACAAAGAATTCTGTAGAGAAAACCCAAGCAGTTATGTTCTACAAAAATAGTAGATGGAAACAGAATCAAGACAGATTTTAATTAGGTGATAGCCTCATTCAGTTTAGTAATACTGTAAAATTTTTAGGCTTTGTGTTTGACACTCAACTGGAAAGCGCGCACAGCCTCTGTAAAAAATATAAGTATTAGTGTCTTACATTTCATCACAAAATTGTTTCATACTACTTGGGGAGCTAAGAGACCAACATTACTTATGATATACAAATCACTAGTTTTATCCAAAGTAGATTATGGAAGTCCAATTTACGGGTCAGCATCACAAAAGTACCTTGAAGTCCTTAGACACTATCCACACTCTAGGCTTAAGACTTTGTAGTGGAGCCTTTAAATCTTCTCCAAACACTTTAGTATGTTGTGAAAGTGGCGAACTCCCATTATCCTTACATTGTGACCTTGTAACAATGAGAGGTGCTTTAAAGATAATGTCCACTGATTCCCCCACAAAAAAACTGTTTGCCTTGCGAGACACATTTATCAGTAATCACGAATTACCTTTTCCAATAAGTGCTAATAGGTTATTGGAATCTAATGGTGTTAGAGTAAATATGCTCCCACCCCCAAATTCTCTACCTCCGTGGATGATGAAGAAAATCAAAGTTTGTTCTAACCTATATCACTTGTCAAAAAAGCAAGATTATGCTTCAGATCACTATAAACAGTATACATTAGAACACATTCGATGTAAAGGTCCACATAAAGCCATATACACTGATGGATCCAAATCTTCTGCGGGAGTTGGTTGTGCTGCAGCGTCATCATGCAAAATAAGTCAGAATTCATTGCCAATTGAGGCAACTGTCTTTATTGCTGAATTAACAGCAATTATATTGGCAATCAATCAGATAAAATTGTCAAATAATAAATTGAATACAAAATTTGTAATCTATTCTGGCACAAGAAGCGTAATTGAATCCCTCAAAAGTTACTCGCATTAGAACCCTCTAGTAAAGGAAATTAAACAAATAATCAATAAATTATATTCACGGGGTGTTAACATTTGAATCTGCTGGATTCCTGCCCATGTTGGAATCCAAGGTAATGAAAAGGCCAAGTCTGGGATAAATTCACCGATTTTTGACAATAAATTGCCTGCTACAGATTATATAAACTCAGTGAAACAGTGCATAAAAACAAAATGGCAAAATCTGTGGCATAGTGAAGCAGACACCAATAAATTAAAGTGCATCTAGCAGAATGTTTACTTGTGGAATACATCAGTACAAAATGAAAAACGAGCAGGAGTAATATTAACAAGATTGCAAATAGGCCACACAAGACTAACTCACGAGTATTTAATGATAACTCCACAAGGGGACATCCCTCATTGCAATGTCTGCAATACAATTTTAAGTCAAGCATGTTTTATGTGATTGACTAATTTTTAATAGAGAAAAAAAAAAAAATTATATTTAGGCAATAAATCATCATTAGAAATACTGTCAGAAAAATTTTCTTTATATAGAGTATTAATATTTTTAAAAAAGACTAATTTGATTAATAAGATTTAACATTTATACCCTACTAAAATAGATGAATTTTGTCATTTTTATCTATTTCAGTCTTTTATCATTTTAATTCATATTTTGGATTCCAACCTCATCTATCCCTTGTAGACACGCATTTTATGTGCATATTTTTTTAATAACTTCCTCCCAAATGTTTTTGGGCCAGCACTGTAAGAGTCTAGTTAGACTCTTTGGGCTGGTAAATCTTGACTTTGTAATAATAGTTGAAAGAGGAATGCAGTGGCAGAGGGCAGACAAGCTCAGCCGCCAGAATCAGGTGATTGCGACAGAATGGTCTCTACACCCAGACGTGGCGGAAAGGCTGTTTGACCTGTGGGGGCATCCAGTAGTGGGTCTGTTCGCCACCCGGCACAACAGAAAACTTCGGTTTTCTTCTCAGTTGTGTCGGACCCATAGGCGGCTGCAGAGGATGCGTTCCAACATCCGTGGGACAACCTTGTAGTTGTACGCCTATCCCCCAGCAATCTTTGGATGATTCTGGTGGCACCCAAATGGCCTCAGGCCATTAGGTATCCTGACCTGCTGGCTCTTCTTTCGGAGGCTTCACGAGAGTCCCCCATGGTACAACCTGTTGTGTCAGCCACATGTGGAACAGTACCACCAGACAGTACATTCCCTGTGTCTTCAAGGCTGGCTGTTATCCACCATCTCTTGCAAGCAAGAGTGGTTTCTTGCCGAGCAGCAACAGAGATGGATGGCTACCTCAGACGGTCCTCTGCAGCAGTATACCTGGGAAAGTGGTCTGTTTTCAGCAGGTAGCGGATTTCCTGGAATTTCTTCACTGAGAGAAGCTCCTCTCTCTCCGCAGTTGGAGGATAGAGAGCCGCCCTGGCTCTAGTCATTAAGCTGTGAGGAGTTGATATTTCCTCCTCCATGACAAAATATCTCCTAATGAGGAGCTTTGAGAGGTCTTGCCCACCCAGGGAACTCGGGCCCCCTGAGTGGTACGTGACTCTTGTCTTGAGGAGTTTTACTCGTCGACCTTACAAGCCTTTCCGGGATTCGTCAGACAGGGATCTGACCCTCAAGACAGTCTTTCTGCTGGCCCTGGCATTGGTTGAGAGAGTAGGAGAACTTCATGGTCTTTCCTTCGATGACAAACACTCGAGGGGCTTGGGATCAGTTATGCTCTATTTCTTACCGGATTTTATAGTGAAGACTCAGAACCCTTCGCTCGCTGACTTCAGGTTAGAGTCCTACATGATCCCCTCCCTAGAGGACTTTACTGGAAATGATATGAAAGAGATGCTACTTGTCCTGTTAGAGTGCTATGGCGCTATCTGAAGAAAACTCCACACCTCAGGCCTGAGTGTTGACGCCTCTTCATTAGCACCGGAGTGACCAAGAAAGAAGTGTCCAAGAACACTTATTTCTTTCTGGCTTCGTGAGGTAATCAGGAAAGTGTATGACTCCGAGAGGAGTGCCGACTGCAGTACCTTTCGTCTTGAGAGCCATGGAGGTTAGTTATTGGTCCAACCCTTGCATTCTGCAAGTTGTCAGTTGCACAGGTGCAGAAGGCAGGGGTGTGGTCCAACCAGACCACTTTCATCTCCTTCTACCTTTTGGATATTGCCCATTGGTCCTTGGACAGGACACTTAAGTTGTGTAGCTTACCCAGCTCCTTTAACAGGACAAGGATGCATCTCATACTTGTGATATTGTGTGAATGGAGAATGAATGAGTGTGACTGGCTTCCCTTCCTTCTCTTTTATTCCTTCTCTTTTCTTCATTCATCCTGTGGGCAGAGGGCAGCAGTCATCACATGCTGGACAGGACGACGGTGCAGGTAAGCTAAGTAACTGAGCTCCATTCTATCTCTTTAGTTAGGGATAGAAGCATTTATCCGTCCCTTGCGTAACAAGGGGGGGAAGCGGACAGCAGTAAGAGACGAACCCAATGCTTTATATTTTGCCTCTTATGACTTGAAGTTCTGGCTTGCTATTCATAAGATGTACGCATGCCTCCCTCTTATGAATTGGTCGAGAGGTCTGGCCGCTGATCCTGCAGTATCTCACTCCGATCAGTTGGACAAGCCTAGCCTAGCCCCCCCACCCCTGCTCTTAAGACCAGGGAGGGTACCTAGGTTGGGCAAACACCAGTCTGTTCAAAAGACTCGGGATTCCATCTACCAATAGGTGAGTCTTCCTTATGTTAAGGACCGATGGTTTGTATAACGTGTAGGAATAAATAACATTTTTTGTAAGGAATTTGTATTTTTCCTAACTATACAAACCTGAGGTCCTTTATATATAGGCCATCCTCATGCCACCCCTCACTCTGTTCCTGGGCCTAAAGCAAAGTGGAATGTTTACATCCAGTCGGGCGGGTCTCCTGACCATCGAACAAGCAGTTACTGCCTAACTACCTTGTTACTGAGTCTTACGACCGGTTCCAGCTGGCGCTGAAAGTTAATTCCTTATGTAAAGGACCTCAGGTTTTTATAGTTAGGAAAAATACAATTTACTCAGGTAAATTTTCCAACCTCAAAGTTTACTTGGCCTGAGTAACTGCATATCGATATATTTACCAGTCAGTTAAGGGTCAAAAGCACTTCAGTTAACAAAAAATAACCTTGTCTCATATATAAATAGTTTCTAGAGATCTATGTATGCTAAACAGAAACAAGAAAATATCAGAATTGAGTTAAATAGGGCGAAATAATCCTATCTGCTGATTTTTCCAAACCAAAATAGATTGCTTTGATTGTATATTATAATACTATATGTAGTAATATGAGACTTCATCCAGTATTATTGGATACAGTGAAGTAAAGCATAACTTTGAAAATAAAAAGCCAAGTAAAAGATGCATATTTGTTATAAATGTATTTTATGAGGGGATCTCTGCGCTTATGCAAAGTATATTCTGATAACCAGAAAACTACACCAACTATTAATGAAGAAGATAACTAATTTTAGTTCACGTATTTAAATCAATTTTCAACTTAAACACACTTTATATAAAGAAAAATAACCTTGTCACATATGCATAGAGTTTCTAGAGATTAATTTATGCTAAATAAATGTATTACTATGTAACTTGATCCTTTAACGCCGATTGTACGTATTAAACGTCGATATAAATAGTCTGTTGGGTGCCGGTTGGACGTACGGTATGTCGATCTAAAAAACTTTTTTTAATAATTCGCGGAAAAATAGTTATAGGCCTACTAGGCAAAAACTTTTGAATCACGCGCCTTGGGGGATGCTGGGAGCTCACGGATCAAGGCGTTGTTTTGTTTACAATCGTTACCCAGGCGCGCAAGCGCAAATTTCTTTCTTCTAGCACTAAAAAGTATCAGCGACACATCTCAGAAATTATTTTGTCACTTTGACATAATTTTTGCAACATTTTATATTAGCCGTTACATGGACTATTATACTATATGAAAATGTGTGCAATTTCATGTAAAATACAATAAAAAAACAACTCATGGTTGTAGCTCTTATCAGTTTTGAAATATTTTCATATAAATAACGATAAGTGCCAAAATTTCAACCTTCAGTCAACTTTGACTCTACCGAAATGGTTGAAAAACGCAATTGTAAGCTAAAACTCTTATATTCTAGTAATATTCAATCATTTACCTTCATTTTGCAACAAATTGGAAGTCTCTAGCACAATATTTCGATTTATGGTGAATTTATGAAAAAATACTTTTTCCTTACGTCCGTGCGGGAACTTCCGAAAAAAATCAGAAATTTTTTCGTCCGATTGTCGTAATGTTTGCACCATTTTAAATTAACCGTTACATAAAGTTTTATATATGGGGAAATGTGCGCAATACAACTAAAAACAACCCATGGTTGTAGCTTTTATCAGATTTGAAATATTTTCATATAAATAAAGATAAGTGCCAAAATAACAATCTTCGGTCAACTTTGACTATCGTAATGGTAAAAAAAACGCAATTGTAAGCTAAAACACTCAAATTCTTGTAATATTCAATCATTTAACTTCATTTTACAACAACTTTGAAGTCTCTAGCACAATATTTTGATTTATGGTGATTTTATGAAAAAAAAACTTTTTCCTTACGTCCGCGCAGTAACTCTTCCGAAAAAATCAAATTTTTTCGTCCGATTGTTGTAATATTTGCACCATTTTAGATTAGCCGTTATTTTATAGAATGAAAATGTGTGCAATTTCATGTAGAATACAGCTAAAAAGAACCCATGGTTGTATCTTTTATCAGTTTTGAAATATTTTTATATAAATAGTGATAAGTGCCAAAATATCAACCTTCGGTCAACTTTGACTCGACCGAAATGGTAAAAAAAACGCAATTGGAAGCTAAAACTCTTACATTTTAGTAATATTCAATCATTTACCTTTATTTTGCAACAAATTGGAAGTGTATAGATCAATATTTTGATTTATGGTGAATTTATAAAAAAAAAAAAAAAAAATTTTCCTTACGTCCGTGCGGGAACTTTCGAAAAAAATCAGAAATTTTTTCTTCCGATTGTTGTAATGTTTGCACCATTTTAAATTAGCCGTTACATAAAGTTTTATATATGAAAATGTGCGCAATTTCATGTAGAATACAAGCAAAAACAACTTATGGTTGTAGCTTTAATTACTTTTGAAATATTTTCATGTACTTAATCCTTAAACGCCGAAGCGGTAAAAAAAAAAAAAGTCTCCCGTGTGCCGGAGACGTTTCAGAGTGAGCGCGGAAGCAGAAAAAATATTTTTTTCAAAAAATCACAGCGCGCTTAGTTTTCAAGATTAAGAGTTCATTTTTGGCTCCTTTTTTTGTCGTTGCCTGAAGTTTAGTTTGCAACCATCAGAAATGAAAAAAATTATCATTATCATATATAAATAATGCGATATATGATAGCGCAAAAACAAAATTTCATATATAATTGCATTTAAATCGCGCTGTGCGCAAAACGGTTAAAGATAAGTTACTTTTTTTTTCGTTGTAATGTACACTAAATTGCAATCATTTTGGTATATAACACATTGTAAAACGATATAAAGCAACACAGAGAAATATCACAAATAATGCATGAATTCGTACGCGCGGACGTAAACAAATATTTTTTTCAAAAATTCACCATAAATATAAATATTGTCCTAGTGACTTCCAATTTCTTTCAAATGAAGACAATGATTGAATATACTATACTGTAAGAATATTAGCTTACAAATGCAGTTTTCGACCATATCTGACGAGTTAAAGTTGACCGAATGTCGAATTTTTTATATATATATATGCAATTATTTCGGAAATAAGAAAAGCTACAACTTTCAAATATTTTTTGTTTTTAATACATGATGAAATTGCGCACATTTTCATATATAAACTCTATGAAATGCCTAATATGAAACTGAGCAAATATTCCGAGAATGGGACTTACGCATTTTGGAGATTTGTGGCGAGAATCCGTGCGCGGAGGGAAGGAAAGTTTTTTTTAAAAAATTCATCCATAAATTTAAATATTGTGCTAGAGACTTAAATTTGTTTCACGATGAGATAAATGACTGAATATTACTAGACTGTAAGAGTTTTTTTTTATCTTACAATTGCATTTTTCGACCATTTCGGTAGAGTCAAATTTGACCGAACTTGGTTTTTTTTCTATTTATCGTGATTTATATGCAAATATTTCAAAAATGGAGGAAAGCTACAACCTTCAACTATTTTTTGTTGTATTATACATGAAATTGCGCACATTTTCATATATAAATCTTTATGTAACGGATAATTTAAAATGGTGCAAACATTACCACAATCGCACGTATGATTTTTTCGGAAGAGTTACCGCGCGGACGTAAAGAAAATGTAATTTTTTTCATAAATTCACCATAAATCGAAATATTGTGCTAGAGACTTCCTATTTTTTGCAAAATGAAGGTAAATGCTTGAATGTTACTAGAATATAAGCATTTTAGCTTACAATTGCGTTTTTCGACCATTTCGGTAGAGTCAAAGTTGACTGAAGGTTGAAATTTTGGCACTTATCGTTATTTATATGAAAATATCTCAAACTGATAAAAGCTACAATCATGAGTATTTTTTTTTGTTGTATTCTACATAAAAAATGCACACATTTTCATATATAATAGTCCATGTAACGGCTAATTTAAAACGGTAAAAAAATTGTCAGTGACGAAATAATTTCCGAGATGTGTCAGATACTTTTTAGTGCGGCAAGAAAGAAATTCGCGCTTGCGCGCCTGCGTAACGATTGTAAACAAAACGACACCTTGATCCGTGAACTCCCAGCATCCCCCAAGGCGCGTGATTCAAGAGTTTTCGGCTGGTAGGCCTAAAAGTATTTTTCCGCGAATTTTAAAAAAAACTTTTGTATGTCGACGTAAAATACATCCAGTCGGCACCCGAGAGACAAAAAATGTCGACGTAAAATACGTCCAGTTGGCGTTTAAGGGTTAACATTTATTATCATTTATCACATTGCTATGTTATTTTATCATTGTGTGTTATTACTCTTTTATTTGTGTATAAATTGTGTATATTATATGTAATTTAGTTGTGTTTAGGTGTGGTTTCATAGTGCTAGAATGGATTAATACATATTACATTATTTTAAATGGGAAAAAATGCTTAGAGATACAACTGTTTTGATATACGACGATGGTAACGGAACAAATTAAATTCGTACGTCAAGGTTCCAGTGTACTGGATAATGTATCTCTTTGGATACTTCGATTTTGCCAAATCTTGAGGGCTACAAGAACAGTTGATTAAAACTTTGCGCATCGCAAGCTAGTATGTATTCATTCGCTCAGAAACTAGTTCCGCACATGAGGCGTCACTAAAAAACATAGAAAAATACGACATAAGTGTCGAAAATCATCATAACCTCAAAATTTTTGTTGTAATCTAACCAGAAACTTATTTTTATTAATGTACTGTGGTAAACTATAAAGGATTTTTGTACACGGAACTTACCCAGCAGATATATACTTAGCTATAGACTCCGTCGTCCCCGACAGAATTCGAATTTCGCGGCACACGCTGCAGGTAGGTCAGGTGATCTACCGCCCCTGCCGCTGGGTGGCAGGAATAGGAACGATTACCGTTCTAGAACCAGATTTTCTCTGTTGCGGTAGTGTCAACATACGTTGTTGCTACCTCCTGACTTGATTTTCGTTTTTTCAACGCCATCGACCTTCTGGACTGTCTTTTGCAGGGAAGTACGTGGGTCTTTGGTTTGGCATACGCTTTTATAACTTTTTAATGAATTTGGCTTCGAAATTTCGAAGAATATATTACGTGAAACTACCGAATTTTTCGGTAGACACTTATATTTTTGCAATAGGGAAATATTGATATTTTTTTTTTTTTTTTCACTAATACGTGTAGAAGTGTTAGAACTTGATGAAGGAAATATAAGATCTAACTTCCTACTTTAGGAAGTCAGAAAGCATATAACTAGATACGCTTCCTTTAGAAGCTTTAAGAGCTCTCGTACTAACGAGCAGTTAGAGTATTGACAATTCTAGTAGTTGTTGCATCCTCATCACCGTCTTACTCCACAGAATCTACAATTCATATGTGACAAATTTGAAGATAAATGGATGGAGCTCAAAAGGCGAGCTCTAAAAAGGTAAGAAGTGAATATAGTGTTCCCAGTGCAGTGGTAGGGTGCGTCTGATCGGCTCCGTAGCGCTTCCAGGCCTAGACCTCTTCCAAACTCCCAGACCCAGTGGAGGAGGAAAGTCGACAGCCGCAGGAAGGTTAGGGAGAACCCCCACCGGTCAGGCGTCCCCTCGGCAGGTTCTGTAGAACGTCCCAGACTGCCAAGGATAGCCATTGATAAGGCATCCTTAAAAAAGTGCGTCTCTTCATCTTACACCCGAAAAGACGAAGAATGTATGTTTGGAGTGATCTAGCGCGTTCTCTGAAAACTAAGAGAACACTGAGCAAGAGCCAGCCGCTGCCAGGAAGCCGCGTTCCAGCAAGCTAGCGTGAGCTACGTTCCTATAGCCAGCAGCGAGGCGCGTTCCAGCTAACAGACTAGCGCGAGCCGCGTTCCTACAACCAAACGCGAGCCGCGTTCTAGAAAATTTTTCTTGGCGCAAGGCGCCTTCAAAGAGACGAAGCGCCAGCCTGGCGCAAATTGCGCCCAGAAAAAACAGAGGCTAGAGCAAGGAGCCTTACAGTAGAAGTGGCAATCAGAACGATCCTTCCATTGAACGTTTCCGGGCAAGAGGCTCTTTCTAAAAGGGGTCTAGTAGGCGCTCGGAACTGTCAGGGCGCACAGGACCTTCCAAGCAAGCGGAACGTTCCAGGAGCGAGTCTCCTTTCTAGCGTGCTCTTTAGGCGGCGGAACATTCCAGGCGCGGAACATTCCAGGCGCGCGGAACATCGGCTAGTGCAAGGATCCAGGCGCCAGAATATCCTTTCTCTATCTGCCTCGGCAGGGAAAGAAGGTAGTAGAGTATCTGCTGTATGAGAATAATAAGCACATACCGTAGTTACTTCTTTACTGAGTAACTCAATTACCAGTATCCTTCCAGGAATTTCCTAGGAAGGACTACGCTTAAAGGGATTGTTAAGACAACACCTACTTAGCTTCTAGATTTATCGAAGTCTTGTTTCGCTTAGATATGCATTATAAGAACTTCCTGAAGTTCGATAATAATTGTTATAAGATTCCTTTATTAAATGGAGTAGCTGGCAACTCTTGAAGAGTAAGGCCAGTCGCTAACGAGACTGCTATCGCTTAGACACCAACGCAGTATCATGTAGGTGTCGGTCATGAGTGGGCTGTAACATGTCTCTCTCCTGCGGGATGGAATGAATAACCGTGTCTCTCCCCTACAATCGTGGTTTTAGCCTCGGATTGAGGGGATAGTTAAGCAAACATAAATAAATATTGTCTGCCCTTTGCTAAGAAGCTTTCAATAAGAAAGATATTACATTTCAATGCTGTTTACCGTAGGTAACATTTTTAAGGATTCTAACGCAGCGAAACTCTATATTGTATAATGCTCTCATGCTTACGAAAGCATGGCTTATTAGAGTACATGCTTAGTGAGAAGATGAATGTAGTAGAGAATTCACTTTAAGACTACGGTATGGTCAAGTCTTATGCACACACCGACGTTAACTACAGAATTCCTAGTATCCTTACAAAGGTTCCTAGATTAATGCTGTTTACCACAATGTGACAGTATTATAAAGGATTCTAATACGGCAGCGCGCGATATATATAATTCTCTCATCCTTTCGAGAAACGCACACAACCTTTTTAAATTCGGATATTGCTCAAGAGAAGTTGGGTGAGTCGGATGGGAACATTCTCTTAGTGGCAGAAGTTGTTTCCTGAATGGACTATACTACGTATATAAAAGTATTTCCCACTAAGAACGGAATTAACATGTGAAGGATGTCGGGTACCATAAAGGCATAGATGTTATGGCACATAACCTAAAAAGAACTAGAAGGAAGCGCCAGCCTGGCGCAATTGCGCCAGAAGCACCATCCAAGATATTTTCTCGTTTTAGCGAGTTATTAACTAAGAGTCCAGTAGCCTCTCGGACAGCTGGCTCGTAACGGCAAGATTCGTTCCTGATTTCGTTACCCATTTAATCGAAAAGGGGTCGCTTACAAGGAATGATGAAATGATTTATTTTAATCACTTAGGCCAATTCCACGACTCTCTCATATCGCAAAGAGCATCGAGAGAATCTTTTTTCGCCCCGGTTCGCGTTAACAAAAGAGAACCTATTTGGGAACAGACACGGAACGTAACGATCCTTAAGAGGTTCGATGCAAGATTTTGCATGTCCGTGAGAACCTTCTCGATCGAAGATAATAACTGTTAACGTATGTCTAACATTTATTGAAAAAGTTGTGAGACCTGCGGAAAGTCTTCCTTCATAGATCTCTTTGTAAGGTAGAAGACGAACAGGCTTCCTTTAGACTGCTTCTTTTTCCTCGAACCAAGAGAGGTAGCAATATAAGACATCTTTAAATTTAAAGAAGGGGAATAACTTTAGCCTTTTTTCCCCTAGTTATAAATTCTTAACAGATATTAAGATAATTTGGGCGTCAAAGGAAGAGAGGATGTATGCCTCATTTGGCCTTAGAGAGGTTGGATTCACAGAAGTCCACGTTCTTCTCACAGCATGTTTCGTAAGGCTTTTCCAAGAGTATCTGGATATTCTATCAGAATCTATTATAAATAGACCTATAAAACCTCTCCACTCTGAGTCTGTCCGTGTGCAGACTGACCAGAAGTGGACATGAATGAGAGGTTTTTTCAAGGTAAATGACAATAGTCATGGCTAAGACATAGAATTGCTGCAGATCGTGCTAGATGGAATGAGGAAACTGTCCTCTTCCGATACCTCTGTGAACCACATAGCGAGGTTTTTTTCTTCACTTTCAGAGGGAAGAATCACCTATGTGTATATCGCTATCAAAGAACGCAGTAAAGGCCATACTCTGTCTCTACAAAGGGAATTAGAGATAACAGGGATTAAGATCTTCGGGATCTTATACGATACCGCAATACGACAAGAGTAGGATATCATGTACTTCGAATGGGATTTTTTTTTTTTTTTTTTTTTTTTTTTTTTTTTTTTTTTTTTTTGTGGCCTTTTTTTTTTTTTTTTTTTTTTTTTTTTTTTTTTTTTTGGGCCACAGATTCCGTGTTCCGACAAAATGGAACTGCTCCTCATCAAACTTCTTTGAGGAAGTTTATGAAGGAATTCTTTGTTTCTCTTAGCCCTAAACGACCAAGAAGACAGTGAATTTTTTTGTGCATTGGAATCTCGCATCAGATTCAATGGAGACTCGGCAATGGGTTCTTGCCAGCATAGTATGTCTGGCAAAAGAAATAAATCCCTCTATTCCTGACGCAACGCTTTCAGATAGAAGTTTAGTTGCCCAGGCAGGGTACTTACATTTTCATCTACAGAAGAAGAGATGGTTTAAACGTTTGCCTACAGAGTCTTCGGGGTGCGATGAGGGCTCAAAATGCTTCCCAGAAGGTATTCAGAAGGATACAATAAGAGCTAGAAATCAGGGTTCCGCCCAATTTCAGCTCAGTCTCTCCTTCGACTTCCAGACTCCTCCCTTCCTTCGGGCAAGGATAGGGAAGATTCTGCAACGAGGAACCTTATCAACATGTAAGAAGAGATCTCGTTAGCAAAAGAAGTGTTCACGAAGGATCCTCCTCGGAAGAAGACTCTTCTCTCTCGTATTGTTAGATATCCTGTCGTCTACTGGGTGTAGCTGACTAAAATCACCTCCCCTTGCCAGGGGCCAAAAGCTCAAAGGGAAGAATTTCTTCCACCCTTCTCCAGTCTTCTGATAAACTATGTGGTTGTTCAGGACTCTCGGACAATGTAGCGCCAGCCAGCGCCAAATGCCAATACAGGCGAAAAACGCCAGAGGCGGACAGTTCCAAGGAACTCTGTCATGGTCTGATACTGAGAAGGAGCGGGTCCTCCAACCTGGCGCAAATGCGCCAGAGGCGAACAAATCGGACAGATATAAGAGTGTCCGATGTGGACATCGTCAGACAGCCTAGAGACTCTTCCAGCTCGAAGCTCCAGCAAGTGTGGGAGGAGCCAAGCCAGGCGCGAGCACCAGCCAGGCGCGAGGCACCATCCAGGCTCTAGGAGCCAGCCAGGCTACTAGGACGCCAGCTAGGACCAGCCAGCTCTAGGAGCCAGCCAGGCTCTAGGAGCCAGCCAGCTCTAGGAGCCAGCCAGGCTCTCTAGGAGCCAGCCAGGCTCATAGAGCCAGCCAGGCTCTAGGAGCCAGCCAGGTCTCTAGGAGCCAGCCAGGCTTCTAGGAGCCAGCCAGGCTCTAGGGGAGCCAGCCAGGCTCTAGGTAGCCAGCCAGCTCCATCCAGGTGCCAGGCTCCATCCAGGTGCCAGGCTCCTTCAAGGCTAGGCTCCAGTCAGGATTGAGGATCCATCCAGACTCAAGGCTCCTTCCAGTAAAGAGAAACCTAAAGCTCTGTCATGTAAGAGGGCTAGTCCCCATTGATATGATACAGGTAAGGCTCTGCCATGTAAGTGGGTCAGCCCCCATTGGCACGATCCGAGAAGGCTATGTCGTGTAAGCGGGCTAGCCCCCATTGACATGATCCAGAAGGGTTGTCAGTCATAGGTCCCTACCTCGCTGAAACTCTTGAGGCATGCAGACTCATAGACAGTAATCATGAAGTCTTCTGCCAGGCTCCAGGTGCCTTCCAGGCGCAAGGCACCAGCCAGACGCAAGGCTCCAGCCAGGCGCGAGGCGCTAGCCAGGAAGGAGGAGCCAATCAGGCACCAGCCAGGCGCGAGGGCGCCAGCCAGGCGCAAGGCGCCATCTAGGGCGCGAGGCTCCAGCCATGCTCTAGGCGCCATTCAGGCGCAAGGCTCCAGCCAGGCGCGAGGCGCTAGACAGGCGCTAGGCGCCTGCCAAGCGCTAGCCAGGCTCCAGGCTTCACCCAGAAGAGATCTATATCAAAGAATGCCCTGGCCTTCTTTGAGACATTGTGATCTCCTAAGCACTTGATAAGTGCATTGATGATTCCTTCAAACAGCTGAGAATTAAAAGCGCATGAAGTGCGAGCTTTTCCGAATTCTTGTTCTTTCCCTAACAATATGTCATAAGGACATATTAGCTGTCACATACGGGAAGATGCAACTCTGTGTTGACTTCCCATTATCCGAAGGATGTCAAGATAACCTTCGAGGGATCCTTCTCTCTTGGTTGATACGTGTCTGCGGATACATTGCTGGGATAGGGAGCAGATACTGATCCTTAACTAGTGAGTTAAATTTTATTTAACGTCGTGTTTTTCTTTGGGTTGTTTGAAAGGAGTTTGTAGATAACTCTTTTCAACTTAAGCACTAACCCTCGTGTTAGGATCAGGTGATCGGGATCGGTGTTGTGCTCCTTAATTATGCCACTAGGCATAGGCAAATTGTCATGTAAGAGGCTCTGTCGAGTAAATGGATAAGACCCCATCGACAGACCCACAAGAACTCTTAGCCATAGGTCACATCCTCGCTGAGGCTCTTGAGGCGAAGCAGATTCCTAGGCATTAGCCATGGAGGCTTCCGCCTGATCAAGTAGGAACCAAGGTTTTTATTTATTTATTACCTACAACGTATGTTGTTTACCTGTCTATTCAGTAAATAGTTGTCTCTTTCCACCACCAAGGGTGTCAATCAGCTAAGTATATATCTGCTGGGTAAGTTCCGTGTACAAAAATGATATTGTTAAGATACATAAAGTTTTGTACATACTTACCTGGCAGATATATACCGATTGATGGCCCACCCAACCTCCCCTCAGGAGACAGGTGGAAGAGAAAATCTGGTTCTAGAACGGTAATCGTTCCTATTCCTGCCACCCAGCGGCAGGGGCGGTAGATCACCTGACCTACCTGCAGCGTGTGCCGCGAAATTCGAATTTCTGGTCGGGACAACGGAGTCTATAGCTAAGTATATATCTGCCAGGTGAGTATGTACAAAACTTTATTGTATCTTAACAATATCATTTTTATCATAGTATGCGTTTTTTAAAAGCGTCGTTAACTAGGATTGTCGGAAGACGCCTCTCTCTCTCTCTTGATCAAATTACTGGATAATGTCTCTCTTTGGATACTTGGAATTTGCGTTGTAATCTAACAAGAAACTTCATTTTGTTATTATTACTGGAAACAAGCAATGATTTTATCATTATTTGGGCTTTTGGACTGTTATAAACTTTGCACATCGCAAGCTAGTATGTATTCATTCTCTCGGAAACTAGTTCTGCATATGAGGCGTCACTAAAAAACATAGAAAAATACGACATAAAAAGTGTGTAAAATCATCATAACCTCAAAATTTTTGTTGTAATCTAACCAGAAACTTATTTTTATTAACCCTTAAACTCAGAATGGGT
Organism: Macrobrachium nipponense; assembly: GCF_015104395.2. NCBI lineage: Eukaryota > Metazoa > Arthropoda > Malacostraca > Decapoda > Palaemonidae > Macrobrachium > Macrobrachium nipponense. The sequence goes on along the minus strand of NC_087202.1, from coordinate 148,826,100 downwards.
ATATTAAAAATAGTCTTCCGTGTGCCGAGGCAGTCTCTGAGTGAGCGCGGAAGCGGAAAAAATATATTTTTTTAAAAATCACAGTGCGCGCTTAGTTTTCAAGATTAAAAGTTCATTTTTGGTTCCTTTTTTTCATTGCCTGAAGTTTAGTATGCAACCATCAGAAATGAAAAAAAATTATCATTATCATATATAAATAATGCGATATATGATAGCGCGAAAACAAAATTTCATATATAATTGTATTCAAATCGCGCTTTGCGCAAAACGGTTAAAGCTAACAAGTTAATTTTTTTTCGTTGTAATGTACACTAAATAGGGATCATTTTGGTATATAACGCATTGTAAAACGATAAAAGCAACACAGAGAAAATATTATCACAAAATAATGCATGAATTCGTAACGCACGGACGTAAACAAATATTTTTTTCAAAAATTCACCATAAATCTAAATATTGTCCTAGAGACTTCCAATTTCTTTCAAAATGAAGACAAATGATTGAATATTACTATACTGTAAGATTATTAGCTTACAATTGCAGTTTTCGACCATATCTGACGAGTTAAAGTTGACCGAATGTCTTAAGTTTTTTATATATTTTTTTTATATGCAATTATTTCGTAAATTAGAAAAGCTACAACCTTCAAATATTTTTAGTTTTATTCTACATGAAATTGCGTACATTTTCATATATAAAACTATGAAATGGCTAATATGAAACGGAGCAAATATTCCGAGAATGTGACATACGCATTTTGGAGATTTGTGGCGGAGAATCCGCGCGCAGAGGGAAGGAAAGTTTTTTTTTTTTTTTTTTAAATTCACCATAAATCTAAATATTGGGCTAGAGACTTCGAATTTGTTTCAAGATGAAGATAAATGACTGAATATTACTAGACTGTTAGAGTTTTAGCTTACAATTGCGTTTTCAACCATTTCGGCAGAGTCAAAGTTGACCGAACGTGGAATTTTTTTCTATTTATCGTGATTTATATGCAAATATTTCAAAAATAAGAAAACCTACAACCTTCAATTATTTTTCGTTGTATTCTACATGAAATTGCGCACATTTTCATATATAAAACTTTATGTAACGGCTAATCTAAAATGGTGCAAACATTACCACAATCGCACGCATGATTTTTTCGGAAAAGTTACTGCGCGGACGTAAAGAAAATGTTATTTTTTTCATAAATTCACTATAAATCGAAATATTGTGCTAGAGACTTCCAATTTGTTGCAATTGGATGGATGCTTTTTTTTTAAGGAGACCAGAGGAACACCAGATAGTTAGCATCAGGGAGAGGGAGCAGTCCGAAATGTCCAAGTGAGGTGAATGAAACTCCTCCAGAGGGTAAGAATCAAAAGTGCAGTGTTCCCTCTTCCTATAAAACAACCTCCCCTGCGACTTAGGCCAAGCATGACTTTTCCTGGGCAGGGATTCATTGCTGTACAAAAAATGTGCTCTGCACATACTGCAAGTTTTATGGGGATCTGTAGCTGACAATGCCCAAACCTAGAGCACTGGAACCCCTGAATGCCCAGTGTAACGGCTCTCTTTACCGTCACCAAAATACTCCATTCCAGTTTCTTAAAAGCATCCATATAACACCGATATGAGTCCACAATACGGTGGAATTATACCACAAACTCAATAATCAAGGCACAAGGATGAATTCAAGGGTGTGGGGGGGGGGGGGGGAGTGGGGGGGGGGGGGGGGGGGGGGGGGGGGGTGGGGAGAGCAAACAAATGCAATGAAAAACCATGCATTTAATACATTAATACAAAGATAGAAATTACACCTGAACCTCTTGAATACAGGAAATAAATTAACCACTATCACACTTAATAATAATAGTTTTTATTCAATAAACAAAGCCAATAAAAAACACAATTACGACAGGAATACCAGCACACTCAAATCAAATAAAGGGGCCCCTGAAAGGAGGAGGAAATCATAAAGAACTGAATATCCTGACGATTTATAGGCTAATTCTATAAATCAAACTTGTCACTATAAAGCTTCTTTATTAACCCATAAACGCTGAAGGGGTATAATAAAAATCTCTCGTATGCCGGGGGTCTTGGAGTGAGCGTCGAAGCGGAAATTTTTTTTTTTTTTCCAAAAAATCACAGCGCGCTTAGTTTTCAAGATTAAGAGTTCATTTTTGGCTCCTTTTTTTTGTCATTGCCTAGAGTTTAGTATGCAACCATCAGAAATGAAAAAAAATATCATTATCATATATAAATAATTCAATATATGATAGCAGGAAAACAAAATTTCATATATAATTGTATTCAAATCGTGCTGTGAGCAAAACGGTTAAAGCTAACAAGTTAATTTTTTTTTGTATTGTACACTAAATTGCGATCTTTTTGGTATATAACACATTGTAAAACGATCAAAGCAACACAGAACAAATATTATCACAAAATGATGCATGAATTCGTAACACACGGACGTAAAAAAGTGTTTTTTTCAAAAAGTTCACCATAAATCTAAATATTGTTTTAGAGACTTCCAATTTGTTTCAAAATGAAGATAAATGATTGAATATTACTATACTGTAAGAGTTTTAGCTTACAATTGCAGTTTTCGACCATTTCGGACGAGTTAAAGTTGACCGAATGTCGAATTTTTTATATATATATTTTTTATATGCAAATATTTTCGAAAATGAGAAAATTTTACAACCTTCAATAATTTTTTTTTGTTTTCTACATGAAATTGCGCACATTTTCATATAAACTCTATGAAACGCCTAATATGAAACTGAGCAAATATTCCGAGAATGCGACGTACACATTTCGGAGATTTGTGGCGGAGAATCTGCCCGCAGAGGGAAGGAAAGTTTTTATTTTAAAATTCACCATAAATCTAAATATTGTACTAGAGACTTCAAATTTGTTTCAAAATGAAGATAAATGACTGAATATTACTAGATTGTAAGAGTTTTAGCTTTCAATTGCATTTTTCGACCATTTCGGTAGTCAAATTTGACAGAACATGGTTTTTTTCTATCGTGATTTATATGCAAATATTTCGAAAATGAGAAAAGCTACAACCGTTCAATTACTTATTGTATTCTACATGAAATTGCGCACATTTTCATATATAAAACTTTTTTTTTTTTTTTTTTTTTTTTTTTTTTTTTTTTTCTTTATGTAACTGCTATTGAAAACGGTGCAAAACATTTCGACAATCGCACATATGATTTTTTCGGAGGAGTTACCAGCGGATTGTAAGGAAAAATTTTTTTTCATAAATTCACCATAAATAAAATTATTGTGCTAGAGACTTCCAATTTGTTGCAAAATGAAGGTAAATCATTGAATATTACTAGAATATAAGAGATTTAGCTTACAATTGCGTTTTTCAACCATTTCTGTAGTCAAATTTGACCGAAGGTTGAAATTTTGGCACATCGTAATTTATATGAAAATATTTAAAAACTGATAAAAGCTATAACCATGGGTTGTTTTTAGTTGTATTGTGCATGAAATTGCACACATTTCCATATAAAAAACTTTGTAACGGCTAATTTAAAATGGTGCAAACATTACGACAATCGCACGTATGATTTTTTCGGAAGTTACCGCACGGAAGTAAGGAAAAAGTTTTTTTCATAAATTCACAATAAATCAAATTATTGTGCTAGAGAGTTCCAATTTGCTGCAAAATGAAGGTAAAAGATGAATTGAATATTACCTAAAATATAAGAGTTTTAGCTTACCAATTGCGTTTTTTCGAACCATTTCGGTAGAGTCAAATTTGACCGAAGGTTGAAATTTTGGCACTTATCGTTATTTATATGAAAATATTTCAAAACTGATTAAAGTTACAATCATAAGTATTTTTTTTGTTGTATTCTACATGAAATTGTGCACATTTTTATATATAATACTCCATGTAACGGTTAATTTAAAATGGTGCAAAAATTATGTCAGTGACGAAATAATTTCTGTGATGTTGTCACTGATACTTTTTAGTGCGATAAGAAAGAAATTTGCGCTTGCGCGCCTGCGTAACTATTGTAAACATTACAGCAAGCATGACATTTCAGTCAAACTCGAAATAGCAAATAACTTATTTCTTGGAGTCCTGAGAATTTACTCCCCAGATTTTCTTAAAAAGAATTTGAAAAAATCAGAAATCAACTTATCGTGTTAAGTTAACCAAAGCAAACAACAGAAATAAGAAAATCTGGGGAGTAAATTCTCAGGACTCCAAGAAATAAGTTATTTGCTATTTCGAGTTTGACTGAACTGTCATGATTGCTGTAAAAATGTATGTAGGAAAGTGAGTGTCTCCTCCGATAGACTGAATTTATAGTTGTTGTTAAGTTTGCTGATGATTAAGACATCTAAAAGGGGGATTTGGCTATTGTTTTCCCATTCTACTTTAAATTTTATGCTCGGGACCAAAGGCATTTAATTTTAGTAGAAAGACATCAAAATCATCCCACTTGCCTTTCCAATATGTAAAGATGTCATTTACATAATGAAGCCAAGTCATATCTGCAGTTTGAATAGGTTGTAAATTACTGTTCAAAAATACTACCTATATAAGTTTGCTAACAGGACCAAGCGGGCTCCCCATACTGCAACCAAATTTTTTACAGTAAAAGTTATCACCAAAGGAAAAGAAGTTAGTAATGCAGAACTCTATAAGTTGCATCAATTTATTCAATTAGTGGTCAGCAAATGACGCTTTTTTATTATTTTATTTATTTATTTATTTTTTTTTTTTTTGAGGAACGGTAATACATTTTTATGGGTGCCTTAATGAAAAGTGAGACTGTCTAGGCTGAGAAATCATTAAGTACAGTTGCTAAAGCCCTAATTTTAAGTATTTACAAAAGATGGGTAAAATGTAAAAAAAAAAAAAAATTAGGTATCCTATGTTTGAAATAAATTACCGTTTATTCCGCAATAATGACTCCCCTTAGATAAGACCGAGGTTAAAATTATGGCAAATTTTCATGAATTTATCTCATCTGTAGTATAAGAAGACTTCTAACTTACAAAACCAATAATATTTTTGGAGATAAGTGATTATTTGCAAAAATTAAACAGTACAACTATATTTATAATAATGATGATTGACATAAAGGTTGGTTTGCTTGTATCCAATGACAGTACGTATTACTTTTACCATATCGTTACTGTATTACAGAATATAAACATTGTCATGTACATCATTTGTATTTGATATTGTTTACATTCTCAAAATATTGGGTGATTTGAGTATTATCGATATTCTTCATTGCTATTATTTGTTAGAAGAGATATAATTTGGAGATACCTTTTATTGCAGATTAATGAAGTTTGGTTGAAAACTTGCACAATAAACATTAGGTGCCATTTCTTCAGTTCTGAACATCAGCCTCGGCTATAACCTGCAGCTTTAATTTATCAGTATTCTTTCTTGAGATCTCCGTTGCATGAGGGATGAGCAAAAATGTATTTTAATTTTACCTAAGGAAGCCACCATTGAGAATAAGCAGGATTTAACCATTTTAATGGAGCTCTTAATAAACGCTCTATAGTTACGGTGAATGACGTCAACAATCAGCTGTTTCTCAATTCATTTGGTTATGCAAATACAGCCGTCCCCCTGTATTAGGAGGGTGTCACATTCCTGACCCCCTGTGAATAGTTAGAACCCCTATAAAAATGGTTAAAACCTCCTATTTTGTTAGTTAAATTATCAAGAAAAACCCACTAAAAATTTTTATACTTTTAAATTTATTGCAAAAGGTGCATTTTATGATGAAATTGATGAGAAAAAAAAACCTATTTGCAGATAATTCTCACAGCAAAATACCTGCGAATATGCGTTTTTTCCGTGAATGTGGGGAAATGTTCCCGAGAGAAATCCGAGAATGCGTGAGTCCGCGAATCCGGAGAACACGAATGGTTGCATGGTTACAGTAATCGCTTCATACAGAATTCTAAAAACCTTAATTTTTTCGGAGGATGGATTATCATTAGTATGACATTCGATGAGAGAGACTGACTTATTGCTTTATTCAGGCAGTTATATTCATTGATGTTACACTGATAGATATCCACTTGCAAAAGTCGAATAAACAGTTGTATTGAAAATAATGATAATTTTGATATTTGTTGAAATCATATTGCATGTATTATCATATTACGATATATGAACTGAGCAATGATGCGCCATTTGCATTTTTTTATTATTTACATCCGTAAAATAATCAGCTGATTGCATTTTACCAATATCATCACTGTCTTTAGTTGCTGAATGGATCTTAATTCAGAGATACATTCCTTTTGTAAATTATCACAACTGGGTTTAACAAAATCTATTTTATATCATGTTTTTCATACAGACGGTCGCCTCCTAAAAGGGAAAACCATTGTGTTTTGTTTACGTTTGTCGCCATTCTCAAACAACTACTAATAATAATCTTATAATAATGAACAGATAATTATAGTACACAATCATCGTTCATATGACTGAATTGTTCGAAACAGTTACAATTTTAAGTTACAAACGGCTTTGTGTGGTGCCTTACTTGATGTTGCTGTGTTTGTCATAAAAGCACTGGGGAACGTGAAAATATAAAGTGTCATGAAATAATTTTTAAATGCCATGGACGGTACCAAAGATGATTTGTATATATCGACAATGTAGACTCCAAGAACTAGACTGGAATCCTTAAGATGTTGGTACATGTAATCAATCTTGTGATATGTATGAGAAACTTTTAATGAAAAATGAGTATTATGTTCTCATTAATGGTTTATTACTTACTACAGTAATTACCCACCACCATTGAATTTTTTTAAAGGTTACAGGAAAGTGATAAAGGTTGCTGTCATTGATTTTGAATCATCCTCAAAGAGGCTATTTATTATTAAGAAATATATATGGTAAGAATGGTTTGTTCATACGAGAACAAACCTTCGATCTTAACTATAGGATAATTTCTAGCGCCTAGCTGGATCCAGTTAAATCACAGATGACAGCAAGGAATCTTGTGAGATCTGGCAATGCGTGTATATATTGGGGTGAAGTGGTCAGGACCACACACCCACACCACCCTGTCAGTATTTTCTTAACTGCTTGGACAAGTGTTCTGGTTGACCTCTCTCAGCCTAACCCAGTTCAATGCCTGTTTCACTTGTTTTAGTGTGTGTGTGTGTGCTATTATTATTGCTTCTTCTGCTCCATCTTGGCCTTGTCAAGTTGTCGAACTCTAGGTCAGTGTTCTTGTTTTCTGCTTCGTCTACCGACCAACAGGTCACTTGTAGGTGTAGCTCTAACGTTTTGTACAATAACAAAATCCATGCACGGAATGCTGTTTGTAGCCTAGAGAGCAGTGGAAGTTATCTTGTAGTAAGAGGGAGCATCGTAGGGTTTCTACTCTGCCTTCATGGGAGGGTTTTTCTTCTCTTCCCAATGCTTTGTCTCCTGCTGCTGTCAGACCCCAAACTAGTGTTGTTTGCCTTGGTCTTCCTATCCTTTTCTTCCATTAATTCGTCGCTGGAAGTATCGGGAGGCCCTCAGGCTGATTTATGTAATGTTGCCCCTTCTTCCTCTGGAGTTATTTTGATTCCCGAGTGGGAGGAGGCTTTTTCATCAATTTCTTTTATTTCAGAAGTCGGAGGCGTTCAAAATGCTGCGCTTTGAGGATGCTTGGTCTACAGGGTTCACCATCCTTGGAGGGTTTGCCAACGCACTTCATGGATGCTCGCTACCCCCTCTTTGTGCAGTCCAGACCCTCTACCTTCCTGACCTTGCCTTCATGGGTAGCCGAGGTCAGCCATTTTGTAATGCTCCGCCAGTGATGATTGCTGCTTCTTCGAGTCAGAGGGATGCTGTGGCGTCGGCCCCGCTAGTGAAGTCACGGGGTCAGTTATTTTGTATCCCTCTGCCAGTGGCGTCTGCATCCCGTTCGGATCGAGGGGAAGCCGTGACATCATCACTGCTTATGGCATTACTTCCATTGATGAAGTCACTCCCACTCGTCTCCTTTGCGCTGCATCTTTATCTATGTCGTCATTGTTTGCTGCCGTGACGTCAATCTCTGCCATCCAGTTCGCTGCATCTCCCTTCCATGTCGTCAGAGCCTTCTTGTGCTGATCCGTCTGAGGCTTTATGCTAGGTGGTTCTTAAGAGATTGGACTGTTTCAGAAGAGAAGTTGGCTGCCATGTCGGCTTGGAGTACTGGAAGCAAGCATGTTGCATCATCCCTGCCTCCTGCGTAGAGAATGTGTAAGGAGCCAGTGCGGTCTTCCTCTCCTTCTTCCCCATCTCCGCCGCATCGGCATATCAAGCAATGGAAGGCTAAGGACTTAGCCCTTTCTTCAGCTGCGAGTGAGGAGCAGCAAGCCCTTGTTCCTGAGAGTGTTGGTGTTTCAGAGAGAGTTAGTGTATCTTCCCTTTGCGATCTGCAGTGGCTGCTTATTCGTCCCCTGCATAGTCGTGAGCATGTTGCAACCTCCCTCGTTCGTGCATGTTGCAGGTGCTCCCACTTATTCTTTTCCAGGACCTATTCATCGCTGTAAAGATCTCAAGGCGCCTGTCAAGAGGTCGAAGGTTGTGAGTGCGGAGTTGGTGCAGCAAGAGTGTTTGCCTACCCCTCTCCCTGGTACTTCCAGGAATTTGTCTCCGAGGGGTTCTCATTCTATCTTTGAGTGTTCAGGATTCCTTACCAACACACTTTTGTACGTCTGGCCGTGCCCATTTGCGGCCATGTTAGAGAGTCATCTGTTGGTAGTGTGTGCAGTGGTGTCCCTAGTGTTGTAGTTGATTTGTCATGGGAGTTGGTGCGTGGATCCAGCCCGAACAGGTTAGTTGGTTTTTCGGGCCGTTTGGCTGTTGGTTCTTCCATTAATTTACACAAGGAAGGCGCTTCAGATAAGCCTGCACACCCTTCTCGTTGTTGGTGTCCCTTGCCGGAGCAGGAGGAGGGAGACACGCAAGAGTTTTTGTCTTCCTTTAGAGAACTTGTCGACCTCATCCGTGGATTCAACAGTTTGGAGAGTAGGACTCAGGGTGGGTCGGTCATCTTACACTCCTTCCTGCTTGGAAGCCTTGCTGGGAGCTACGCAGGATCCCAAGTCATCATTTCAACTTCCCTTATCGGGGCATATCCAGTCTGTCTTGCATAAGGTTAACACCTCTCAGATCGGGACGGTTCGCTTCGCTCTAGGGCCTCTGCCAAGCTGCTACCCTTGCCTCTCATGAGGTATAGGAAGTACTATGCTACGAACTCTTATTTTGATGTCACGTCATCTTAACCCAGACGTCATTTATCTGAAGCTGGGATTGACTTTGGAGCAGGTGAGGTTGGTGGCTCCATCCTTGTCTCCATAGGATGCCTCAGCGTTGGAGTCTACATCAGCCTCCATGTTGCAGACGGTTTCTTGGCTGGACTGCTGGTCTACAGTCATTGCCAAGATAGCTTCTGACAGGTCCCCAGAGGGGTTGGTGAGTGCTTCCTCTCTTGCCGGTTTGTTGCAGTCAGGAGGCAAGGCTTTTTCGTATCTAGCTCACCTCAGTGTGAATTTATGCGCTAACCTTCTGATTAGAAGAGATGCAGCTTTATCCAAGATGGAAAGATCAGTTGACCCTGAGTCCTTGCTGACATTGAGGAATGGAGATAATTTGGAGAGACAATTCCTGTTGTTGGACCAAGCTGGAGTATGCGA
>NC_087202.1:148782706-148815910 GCF_015104395.2 Macrobrachium nipponense | reverse complement strand
CCTATTCGTGGTATTTTGCTGCGAGAATATCCACAAATTACGTTTTTTTTTTTCTCATCATTTTCATCATAAAATGCACTTTTTGCCAAAAAAAAAAAAAAAAAAAAAAAAAAAAAAAAAAAAAAAAAAAAAAAAAAAAACTATATATATATTAATTTTTAGTGGGTTTTTCTTGAAATTAAACTAACAAAACAGGAGGTTTTAACCATTTTTATAGGGGTTCTAACTATTCACAGGGGGGTCAGGAATGCGACCACCCCTAATACAGGGGAACGGCTGTATTTGCATAACCAAATGAATTGAGAAACAGCTGATTGTTGACGTCATTCACCGTAACTATAGAGCGTTTATTAAGAGCTCCATTGAAATGCTTAAATCCTGCTTATTCTCAATGGTGGCTTCCTTAGGTAAAATTAAAATACATTTTTGCTCATCCCTCATGCAACAGAGATCTCAAGAAAGAATACTGATAAATTAAAGCTGCAGGTTATAGCCGAGGCTGACGTTCAGAACTGGAGAAATGGCACCTAATGTTTATTGTGCAAGTTTTCAGCCAAACTTCATTAATCTGCAATAAAAGGTATCTCCAAATTATATCTCTTCTAACAAATAATAGCAATGAAGAATATCGATAATACTCAAATCGCCCAATATTTTGAGAATGTAAACAATATCAAATACAAATGATGTACATGACAATGTTTATATTCTGTAATACAGTAACGATATGGTAAAAGTAATACGTACTGTCATTGGATACAAGCAAACCAACCTTTATGTCAATCATCATTATTATAAATATAGTTGTACTGTTTAATTTTTGCAAATAATCACTTATCTCCAAAAATATTATTGGTTTTGTAAGTTAGAAGTCTTCTTATACTACAGATGAGATAAATTCATGAAAATTTGCCATAATTTTTAACCTCGTCTTATCTAAGGGGAGTCATATGCAGAAATAAACGGTAATTTATTTCAACATAGGATACCTAATTTTTTTTTTTTTTTACATTTTACCCATCTTTTGTAAATACTTAAAATTAGGGCTTTAGCAACTGTACTAGACAGTCTCACTTTTCATTAAGGCACCCATAAAAATGTATTACCGTTCCTCAAAAAAAAAAAAAATAAATAAATAAATAAATAAAATAATAAAAAAGCGTCATTTGCTGACCACTAATTGAATAAATTAATGCAACTTATAGAGTTCTGCATTACTAACTTCTTTTCCTTTGGTGATAACTTTTACTGTAAAAAATTTGGTTGCAGTATGGGGAGCCCGCTTGGTCCTGTTAGCAAACTTATATAGGTAGTATTTTGAACCAGTAATTACAAACCCTATCAAACCTGCAGATATGACTTGGCTTCATTATGTAAATGACATCTTTACATATTGGAAAGGCAAGTGGGATGATTTTGATGTCTTTCTACTAAAATTAAATGCCTTGGTCCCGAGCATAAAATTTAAAGTAGAATGGGAAAACAATAGCCAAATCCCCCTTTTAGATGTCTTAATCATCAGAACTAATAACAACTATAAATTCAGTCTATCGGAGAGTGACTTTCTCACTTTCCTACATACATTTTTACAGCAATCATGACATTTCAGTCAAACTCGAAATAGCAAATAACTTATTTCTTGGAGTCCTGAGAATTTACTCCCCAGATTTTCTTATTTCTGTTGTTTGCTTTGGTTAACTTAACACGATAAGTTGATTTCTGATTTTTTCAAATTCTTTTTAAGAAAATCTGGGGAGTAAATTCTCAGGATTCAAAGAAATAAGTTATTTGCTATTTCGAGTTTGACTGAAATGTCATGCTTGCTGTAATGTTTACAATCGTTACGCAGGCGCGCAAGCGCAAATTTCTTTCTTATCGCACTAAAAAGTATCAGTGACACATCACAGAAATTATTTCGTCACTGACATAATTTTTGCACCATTTTAAATTAACCGTTACATGGAGTATTATATATGAAAATGTGCACAATTTCATGCAGAATACAACAAAAAAATACTCATGATTGTAACTTTAATCAGTTTTGAAATATTTTCATATAAATAACGATAAGTGCCAAAATTTCAACCTTTGGTCAAATTTGACTCTACCGAAATGGTCGAAAAACGCAATTGTAAGCTAAAACTCTTATATTTTAGTAATATTCAATCATTTACCTTCATTTTGCAGCAAATTGGAACTCTCTAGCACAATAATTTGATTTATTGTGAATTTATGAAAAAAACTTTTTCCTTACTTCCGTGCGGTAACTTCCGAAAAAATCATACGTGCGATTGTCGTAATGTTTGCACCATTTTAAATTAGCCGTTACAAAGTTTTTTATATGGAAATGTGTGCAATTAAATGCACAATACAACTAAAAACAACTCATGGTTATAGCTTTTATCAGTTTTTAAATATTTTCATATAAATTACGATAGGTGCCAAAATTTCAACCTTCGGTCAAATTTGACTCTACAGAAATGGTCGAAAAACGCAATTGTAAGCTAAATCTCTTATATTCTAGTAATATTCAATGATTTACCTTCATTTTGCAACAAATTGGAAGTCTCTAGCACAATAATTTTATTTATGGTGAATTTATGAAAAAAAAATTTTTCCTTACGTCCGCGTGGTAACTCTTCCGAAAAAATCATATGTGCGATTGTCGAAATGTTTGCACCATTTTCAATTAGCAGTTACATAAAGTTTTATATATGAAAATGTGCGCAATTTCATGTAGAATACAATAAGTAATTGAAGGTTGTAGCTTTTCTCATTTTCGAAATATTTGCATATAAATCACGATAGAAAAAAACCATGTTCTGTCAAATTTGACTACCGAAATGGTAGAAAAATGCAATTGAAAGCTAAAACTCTTACAATCTAGTAATATTCAGTCATTTATCTTCATTTTGAAACAAATTTGAAGTCTCTAGTACAATATTTAGATTTATGGTGAATTTTAAAATAAAAACTTTCCTTCCCTCTGCGGGCAGATTCTCCGCCACAAATCTCCGAAATGTGTACGTCGCATTCTCGGAATATTTGCTCAGTTTCATATTAGGCGTTTCAAAGAGTTTATATGAAAATGTGTGCAATTTCATGTAGAAAACAAAAAAAATTATTGAAGGTTGTAAATTTTCTCATTTTCGAAATATTTGCATATAAAAAATATATATATAAAAAATTCGACATTCGGTCAACTTTAACTCGTCCGAAATGGTCGAAAACTGCAATTGTAAGCTAAAACTCTTACAGTATAGTAATATTCAATCATTTATCTTCATTTTGAAACAAATTGGAAGTCTCTAAAACAATATTTAGATTTATGGTGAATTTTTGAAAAAAAAAACACTTTTTTACGTCCGTGCATTACGAATTCATGCATCATTTTGTGATAATATTTGTTCTGTGTTGCTTTGATCGTTTTACAATGTGTTATATACCAAAAAGATCGCAATTTAGTGTACAATACAAAAAAAAATTAACTTGTTAGCTTTAACCGTTTTGCTCACAGCACGATTTGAATACAATTATATATGAAATTTTGTTTTCCTGCTATCATATATGGAATTATTTATAATATGATATATATATGATAATGATATTTTTTTTCATTTCTGATGGTTGCATACTAAACTCTAGGCAATGACAAAAAAAAAAAAGGAGCCAAAAATGAACTCTTAATCTTGAAAACTAAGCGCGCTGTGATTTTTTGGAAAAAAACAAAATTTCCGCTTCGACGCTCACTCCAAGACCCCCCGGCATACGGGAGAAGATTTTTATTATACCCCTTCAGCGTTTATGGGTTAATAACGAAGCTTTATAGTGACAAGTTTGATTTATATAAGAATTAGCCTATAAATCGTCAGGATATTCATTCTTTATGATTTCCTCCTCCTTTCAGGGGCCCCTTTATATGATTTGAGTGTGCTTGTATTCCTGTCGTAATTGTGTTTATTTGGTTTGAATAACTGTTATTATTAAGTGTGATAGTGGTTAATTTATTTCCTGTATTCAAGAGGTTCAGGTGTAATTTCTATCTTTTATTAATGTATTAAATGCATGGTTTTTCATTGCATTTGTTTGCTCCCCCCCCCCCCCCCCCACCCCCCCCCCCCCCCCCCCCCCCCCCCCCCCCCCCCCCCCCCCACCCTTGAATTCATCCTTGTGCCTTGATTATTGAGTTTGTGGTATAATTCCACCGTATTGTGGACTTCATATCGGTGTTATATGGATGCTTTAAGAAACTGAATAGAGTATTTTGGTGACGGTAACGAGAGCCGTTACACTGGGCATTCAGGGGTTCCAGTGCTCTAGGTTTTGGGCGTTGTCAGCTACAGATCCCCATAAAACTTGCAGTATGTGCAGAGCACATTTTTGTACAGCAATGAATCCCTGCCCAGAAAGTCATGCTTGGCCTAAGTCGCAGGGGAGGTTGTTTTATAGGAAGAGGGAACACTGCACTTTTGATTCTTCCCTCTTGGAGGAGTTTTCTTCACCTCATCTGGACATTTCGGCTGCTCCCTCTCCCTGATGATAACTCTGGTGTTCCTGTCTCTCCTTAAAAAAGCATCCATCCCCCCCCCCCCCCACCCCCACCCCCCCCCCCAAAAAAAAAATTGAAATGTTTATAGATGATGCTCTTGATCTCATTTATCAGCATTATCCACCTGTCCGAGTAGATTCTATACAACTCAAGAGATTTCGAAAAACTAAATAATTTTATATAGCTGGACCCCAAGGGAACCAAAGATATACAGTACGTGTGTGTATGTGTTGCTTTAGGGAAGTGAAACAATAGAAAAAGCATTATGCGGGTTGATGGTCGGAGCAGCAGTTTCCCAGGCAGGGAGAGGGTGAGATGCTTAAGTTTTGTTTTATCACATTTTATTCAGGGATATTACAGTATGCAGCGATAACTATGATACCAAAACTGTACTTCAAAGCCTTTAGCGCTCACATACACTCCGCTCCTTTTATTATTTTACTTTATGCTAGTCTCATTTATATTTTTTCTAGATTTTGTAACTTAATGTCTTTGGCATTATTGTCATTACATAAATGGTTGAACAACAATAAAACTCTAAAAATCATTTGCATTTACAACAAAAGCTCATTAGGACAGGAACTCCTTTGCTCTGACTGAGGGAAGGGGAGAAAAGTACAAAATACCTCAAATGTGCTTCCAACACAGAAAAAAAAATTATGAAATTTGTACAAATATTTTCGATTGATATTTTAATAGGGAGGCCATATCCAATGCAGTTAGATGCACTACGCGATAATAACATGTTACCATGGCATAAAATCTATATATTTTTTTTTTTAGGAAATATATTTTTTATTGAAATTCTTCTATACTGGCAACTTTCCCTTCTTCAGTTCCTCAAACAAGAGAGTTTAAAGATAGCAAATGGTTGCTCTAAGACTATTTTTTTCTCTCTCCATGAAGCTCTTAAAACATGAATGTATATGAGTTACTAGAGGTATGTTCTTTTCCAGTGTAATTGTTTTCCTTCTTGGGAGATTAAATTCAGAATCTTAAACATTCCCTACTTCCATTTCAGTATTAGTCCAACAGGAGGACAAAACTTCATAGGACAAAAATAAGTAAAAAGTGGCCATCACAAAAACAAAACCACTCCCTCTCTTTCAGAAGATGGATGGCGATTAGAATTACAGGTAAGTCTACTACTTTACACGGCAAAATTCATTATAACATGTGGTCAAGGTTACCTTGTCTGGGTTTTCACACAGAGAATTGCCATCTTTTGTTCCCTGACAGGGTGGAGTATCTGGATTCATCACAACCACATCTTCATCATCATCACTGGGGAACATTCCAAACTGAAAGAGAATAAAAGTCTAAAATCCAGTCATAAAAGTATGTACTAGTATGTCATCGAATCTCCACTTCCACGAAACTACCTGTGACAAAAATGACATGGTTTTTACTTCATAGCCAATAAATATAAGGTAAGTCCCCTTCCATGGAGGGACAATGAATCATTCAAATGAAAACCATAAAAAATCAGTTTCTTTTTTATAACTTAATGGAAAATTACTGC
The DNA here is from genome assembly GCF_015104395.2 of Macrobrachium nipponense. NCBI lineage: Eukaryota > Metazoa > Arthropoda > Malacostraca > Decapoda > Palaemonidae > Macrobrachium > Macrobrachium nipponense. The sequence goes on along the minus strand of NC_087202.1, from coordinate 148,809,839 downwards.
TGTCTCTGTTAAACTAACAGTCTCAATTTACTAATTACCAATTTTCCATTATTCAATATGAGATTGCCATTACAGGATTCCCTTGATTATATTTATCAGCCTTATCTATCCGATTCCCTTGATTATATTTATCAGCCTTATCTATCCAACACTAACTTTATACGAAACAACTGAACCCATAAGGGACCAAAGATATACATGGGACCAATTGAGTCTTGGTTTTTGGAATTTTTGGATTTCGGAACTGTGAGGTCAAGAGCGTAATCACTCAACACTTTTGCCGGAAAAGCATTTTTTCACCCTTTGTTTCATGTTTTTCATGTACAGTAGGTCCCCGGGTTACAACGGCTCCGGCTTACGACGTTCCGAGGTTACGACGCTTTTTCTTAAATATTCATTGAAAAATCTACCCTGGGTTACGACGTTACGACGCTGACGCTTTCGACGCTCCGAGTTAACAAGCTTTTAAAAAACGCATACTATGATAAAAATCCTTTATAGTTTAGCAGAGTATATTAACCCTTAAACGCTGAGTGGACGTATTTTACGTCGACATTTTTTGTCTCTTGGGTGCCAACTGGACGTATTTTACATCGACATAGAAAAGTTTTTTTTAAATTCGCGGAAAAATACTTATAGGCCTACCAGCCGAAAACTCTTGAATCACGTGCCTTGGGGGATGCTGGGAGTTCACGGATCGAGGTGTTGTTTTGTTTACAATCGTTACGCAGGCGCGCAAGCGCAAATTTCTTTCTTGCCGCACTAAAAAGTATCGGTGACACATCACAGAAATTATTTCGTCACTTTGAAATAATTTTTGTACCATTTTAAATTAGCCATTACATAAAGTTTTATATATGAAAATGTGTGCATTTTTATGTAAAATACAACAAAAAAACACTCATGATTGTAGCTTTTATCAGTTTTGAAATATTTTCATATAAATAACGTTAAGTGCCAAAATTTATACCTTCAGTCAACTTTGACTCTACCAAAATGGTCGAAAAACGCAATTACAAGCTAAAACTCTTATATTTTAGTAATATTCAATCCTTTACCTTCATTTTGCAACAAATTGGAAGTCTCTAGCACAATATTTCGATTTATGGTGAATTTACGAAAAAAACTTTTTCTTTATGTCCGCGCGGTAACTCTTCCAAAAAAAATCATACATGCGATTGTGGTAATGTTTGCACCATTTTAAAATTAGCCATTACATAAAGTTTTATATATGGAAAGGTGTGCAATTTCATGCACAATACAACTAAACACAACCTATGGTTGTAGCTTTTATCAGTTTTGAGATATTTTCATATAAAAAATGTGACAAATTTTCAACCTTCGGTCAACTTTGACTCTACCGAAATGGTCGAAAAACGCAATTGTAAGCTAAAACTCTTATATTTTAATAATATTCAACGATTTACCTTCATTTTGCAACAAATTGGAAGTCTCTAGCACAATATTTCGATTTATAGTGAATTTATGAAAAAAATAACATTTTCTTTACGTCCGCGCAGTAACTCTTCCGAAAAAATCATTCGTGCGATTGTGGTAATGTTTGCACCATTTTAAATTAGCCGTTACATAAAGTTTTATATATGAAAATGTGCGCAATTTCATGTAGAATACAACGAAAAATAATTGAAGGTTGTAGGTTTTCTCATTTTTAAAATATTTGCATATAAATCACGATAAATAGAAAAAAATACCACGTTCAGTCAACTTTGACTCTGCCGAAATGGTTGAAAACGCAATTGTAAGCTAAAACTCTTACAGTCTAGTAATATTCAGTCATTTATCTTCATCTTGAAACAAATTCGAAGTCTCTAGCCCAATATTTAGATTTATGGTGAATAAAAAAAAAAAAAAAAAAAAAAAAACTTTCCTTCCCTCCGCGCGCGGATTCTCCGCCACAAATCTCCAAAATGCGTATGTCGCATTCTCGGAATATTTGCTCCGTTTCATATTAGCCATTTCATAGTTTTATATATGAAAATGTGCGCAATTTCATGTAGAATAAAACTAAAAGTATTTGAAGGTTGTAGCTTTTCTAACTTACGAAATAATTGCATATAAAAAAAATATATAAAAACTTACATTCGGTCAACTTTAACTCGTCAGATATAGTCGAAAACTGCAATTGTAAGCTAATAATCTTACAGTATAGTAATATTCAATCATTTGTCTTCATTTTGAAAGAAATTGGAAGTCTCTAGGACAATATTTAGATTTATGGTGAATTTTTGAAAAAAATATTTGTTTACTTCCGTGCGTTACGAATTCATGCATTATTTTGTGATAATATTTTCTCTGTGTTGCTTTTATCGTTTTACAATGCGTTATATACCAAAATGATCCCAATTTAGTGTACATTACAACGAAAAAAAAATTAACTTGTTAGCTTAAACCGTTTTGCGCATAGCACGATTTGAATACAATTATATATGAAATTTTGTTTTCGCGCTATCATATATCGCATTATTTATATATGATAATGATAATTTTTTTTCATTTCTGATGGTTGCATACTAAACTTCAGGCAATGAAAAAAAAGGAGCCAAAAATGAACTTTTAATCTTGAAAACTAAGCGCACACTGTGATTTTTAAAAAAATATATTTTTTCCGCTTCCGCGCTCACTCAGAGACTGCCTCAGCACACGGAAGACTATTTTTAATATACCCCTTCGGAGTTTAAGGGTTAATAAAAATAAGTTTCTGGTTAGATTACAACAAAAATTTTGAGGTTATGATGATTTTAAACACTTTTTATGTCGTATTTTTCTATGTTTTTTAGTGACGCCTCATATGCAGAACTAGTTTCCGAGCGAATGAATACATACTGGCTTGCGATGTGCAAAGTTTATAACAGTCCAAAAGCCCAAATAATGATAAAATCACTGCTTGTTTCCAGTAATAATAACAAAATGAAGTTTCTTGTTAGATTACAACGCAAATTCCAAGTATCCAAAGAGACACATTATCCAGTAATTTGATCAAGAGAGAGAGAGGCGCGTCTTCCAACGCTCCGAGTTAACGACGCTTTTAAAAAAAGCATACTATGATAAAAATCCTTTATAGTTTACCACAGTATATTAATAAAAATATGTTTCTGGTTAGATTACAACAAAAATTTTGAGGTTATGATGATTTTCGACACTTTTTATGTCGTATTTTTCTATGTTTTTTTAGTGACGCCTCATGTGCGGAACTAGTTTTTGAGCGAATGAATACATTTTTTTTTTTTTTTTTTTTTTTTTTACGCAGTACACTAATAACTACGTACGTAATAAACAAATGAAATAACATTGCTAAACTAATTTTTTTTTTTTTAATCAGTTCGTAGTTTACAAATAATGGTGATGCCTTTGGAAGGTTTTTATAGCTTCCTTCTGCTTGATAATCGTGAATATTGTAGAAGGATTTAGACCATACTCGTTTGCCAAATCGACGATACGAACGCCACGTTCATGCTTTGCTATAATTTCATGTTTTGCTTCCATCGAAATCATTTTCTTGGGTTTTTTCTTATCACCTGCTTTGTCTTTAGCTTTGGGACCCATGGTTAATAATAAAATAGACAAAATAACACGAAAAATAGGCACAAATACAACAAACTAAACAACGTGTTAACGATGCAGCACCAACAAACAGACTGAACGCCATTTATCGGTCGCCTATACAACTATCACTCATCGCAAAATCATATCTCAAATATTTCATTGTATATCAAAGCATATATTTTCGCATATTTTCTGTTGTATCTCAAAATATTGTTATGATACAATAAAGTTTGTTCATACTTACCTGGCAGATATATATATATAGCTGTATTTTCCGAAGTCCGACAATTTAAAAAACTAACGACACAAGCAGTGGGAGTCAGGTGGTTAGTACCCATTCCCCACGCTGGGAGGCGGGTATCAGGAACCATTCCCATTTTCTATTCATATTTTTTATTTCCACTGTCCCCTGAGGGGAGGTGGGTGGGTACTTAAAATATATATATCTGCCAGGTAAGTATGAACAAACTTTATTATATCATAACAATATCATTTTGTTCATGAAACTTACCTGTCAGGTATATATATAGCTGAATCCCACCTTTGGTGGTGGGAAGACACAGAATAGAACATTTAGGAAACATATACATGCAGATAATTGATATCTTGGTTCCTTACCTGTTAGCATAGCTGACTTAGTGATTACTGTCACTCAAGTCTGCTTCTGCTTTATAGAGTTGCCAGCGAGGTAGAGACCTATATAGCTGGTGCGCTCTAGATGATCTGTCAACGGGGGCGAGACCACGATGTGACTAGACCATTGACCATACCATGAGGGCAACGAAGTAATAAAAACACCACCTGGCCTAGTCTACCAAAGGAAAGTCCCACTATACTAGACTAAAGGAAGGGAGATCCGCCTCAGGCGCTCGACCCCACAACCAAAAAACACACAACATTAAAAACTCACCTAACCACTAAAGGATAGGAGGAGTGCTACTTCCTGCCCCCAAAACAGTGTTTGCAGCAACGTATGGTCCCGGCGAGTAGCAATGTTCGTATGTTGCTTTCACCTCCCGCAGGTAGTGTGAAGCGAACACCGAATTGCTCCACCAATATGTGGCACTCAAAATGTCACTGAGTGCCATATTTTTGTGAAAAGCTACCGAGGTCGCGATAGCCCTCACCCTCGTGGGCGTTCACTTTTAAAAGCTTCATATCACTATCACTGCATGTGGCATGAGCTTCCTTAATAGTGTCCCTCAAGAAGAAGGTAAGCGCGTTCTTCGACATGGGAAGATCTGGCTTCTTGACAGAGCACCACAAGTTACCAGAAGGGCCTCTGCAGTCCTTGGTCTTTTGTAAATAGAATTTGAGAGCCCTGACAGGGCACAGGACTCTCTCTGGTTCACGTCCCACGATTTCCGTCTAACCCTTGATTTCAAACGTCTTCGGCCAAGGGTTGGAAGGGTTTTCGTTCATTACCAAGAACGTAGGACTCAAAGAACATACAGCATCGTGATCCTTAAACCCAATATGTTTGCTTATAACCTGGATCTCGCTAACTCTCTTCGCCGTCGCCAGAGCAGTTAGGAAAAGGGTTTTTCTCGTCAGGTTTCTAAGCGAAGCTGAGTGAAGCGGTTCAAATGGGCTGGACATAAGGAACTTAAGAACTAAGTCTAAGTTCCAAGATGATACTTTTGGTTGAGGAACCTTCGAAGTCTCAAAAGACCTGATGAGATCATGAAGGTCTCTGTTATTGGCCAAATCCAGCCCTCTATGCCTAAAGACTACGGAAAGCATGCTCCTGTAGCCCTTTATCGTAGGCCCGCTAACTTAACTTCCTCCCTCAAGTAAAGAAGGAAGTCTGCTATCTTTCTGCACAACTTCTGAAAACAACCCACTTGGATTGGTACACGGCAAGGGAGGAAGGCCTCCTTGCAGTGGCGATCACCTTTGCCACAGGTCTTGAAAAACCCCTCGCTCTGGCCAACTTCTGGATAGTCTGAACACAGTCAGACTCAGAGCGGGGAGGTTTTTGTGGTACCTCTCGAAGTGGGGCTGTTTGAGTAGATCTGTCCTTGGGGGCAGAGTCCTCGGAAAGTCTACCAAGAAGGACATTACCTTTGTGAACCAGTCGGGCGAGGGCCAGAAGGGGGCGATTAGGGTCATCCTCGTTCCCTCTGATGCCGCGAATTTCCTCATTACCTCCCCTAGGATCTTGAACGGGGGAAAGGCGTATAGGTCTAGTCCCGACCAGTCCCAAAGAAGGGCGTCTACTGCTACTGCTCCTGGGTCCAGAACCGGTGAGCAGTACAGCGGAAGTCTCCTTGTTCTGGAAGTTGCGAATAAGTCCATGAGAATACATCCCCACAACTTCCACAGCCTCTGGCATACGTCTTGATGGAGTATCCATTCCGTCGGCAGCAGTTGACCTTGCCAACTGAGAAGGTCTGCTCGTACGTTTTCCACTCCTGATACGAATCTCGTCAGGATAGTGACGTTGTGTGACTTCGCCAACAGCAGGATTTCTCTCGCAAGGATGAACAGAGATCGAGAGTGGGTTCCTCCCTGTTTCTTGAGGTATGCCAGGGCTTGTGGTGTTGTACGAGTTGATCTGCACCACCTTGCAGGAGACTTCTTCCTGAAAGAACTGGAGCGCAAGATGAATTGCTGCAAGTTCCTTGAGATTTACGTGCCAGGACACCTGTTCCCCTCTCCAAGTGCCTGACACTTCCTTTCCCCCTAGTGTCGCTCCCCACCCCGTGGAAGACGCGTCGGAGAACAACACTAGGTCAGGGCTCCGAAGCTTGAGGGAAGGTCCTTCTGCAAGCTTCTGCGGATCTGACCACCATCTTAGGTGTTCTTTCACCTCTTCCGATAACAAAAAGATCGCTTCCAGGTCGTTCTCGTGCTTCCAGTTGCTCGACAGGAAGAACTGAAGAGGTCTGCGGTGCAACCTCCCTAGGGAAACAAACTTCTCCAGTGAGGAAATGGTCCCCAGCAGACTCATCCATTCCCTCACCGAGCATGATTCTTTCCCCAGAAAGGCTGACACTTTGCTTAAGCATAGAAGTTGTCGCTCCTGGGACGGAAAAGCCCGAAAAGCCACCGAGTCCATCTGAATCCCCAGATAGACTATGGACTGAGAAGGGGTCAGATGTGACTTTTCGAGGTTTACCAACAGGCCCAGGGACTTCGTTAAAGACAAGGTCGTGTGAAGGTCCTCCAGACACCGGTCTTTCGATGAGGCTCGAATGAGACAGTCGTCCAGGTAGAGAGAGATCCTGATCTTCGCAAGATGAAGCCACCTCGCAATGTTCTTCATAAGGAGAATTGGAATACCTTCCCCTTCAGGACAAACCGCAGGTACTTCCTTGACTGGGGATGGATGGGGACGTGAAAATACGCGTCCTGGAGATCTAGTGACACCATCCAATCCCCCGGTCTTAAAGCTCCAAGCACTGACTGAGGCGTCTCCATCTTGAACCTCTGCTTGATGATAAAGAGGTTTAGGCTGCTGACATCTAGTACCGGTCGCCATCTTCCAGACTGCTTTGGCACTAGGAACAGTCTGTTGTAAAAACCCGTGGAATCCAGGTCGAAGACCTGTTCCACTGCTTGTTTTATGATCATCTGATCGAGCAGATCGTAAAGGACTTGTTGTTTCTCCCCTCGATAAGAGGGTGACATATCCCTGGGTGTTGAAGACAGCGGGGGTGATTTTAGGAACGGGATCCGATAATCTTTCCTTACGATGTCCAAGGACCATTTGTCGGCACCTCTCTCTTCCCAGGCTTGTGCAAACAGCTGAAGCCTGGCTCCTACCGGCGACTGAAGGACTTCCAGATCACTTCTTGCTCTTCGAAAGAGCGGGGGTCTCTGCCTCTGGAAGTGCCTCTTCCTCGAGGGGCTGGTCTCAAGGAAGATCCACCTCAAAACGGCTTCGATTTCTTAGAAATCAAAACTCCTGAAGACGAAGGGCCCGCAGGTCTCCTAGATGATTGGGCGAGGAGATCCTGAGTGGCTTTCTCTTGAAGACTGATAGCGAGGTCCTTAACCATAGCCTGAGGGAAGAGATGGTCCGAAAAAGGAGCGAAGAGCAACTCTGCCTTTTGAGAGGGCGAGACAGATTTTGCCGTGAAATTACAAAACAGGGATCTCATCTTTAAGAGTCCTGTGCAAAAATGAGCCGTCAACTCCTCTGAACCATCTCCGATGGCCTTGTCCATGCAAGACATTACACTGGACAGCTCCCCCCGGCTAATCGAATCGGTACTCCTAGACTTGGCATCCAGCACTCCGAGGCACCAATCTAGGAAGTTAAAGACCTCTAACGTTCGAAAGAGGCCTTTAAGGTGGTAGTCCATTTCTGTGGTCGACCAAGATACTTTCGACGAGGAGAGGAGGGACCTCCTCGAGGCATCCACGATGCTCGCAAAGTCTCCCTGAGCAGAAGAGGGAAGTCTAATGCCGACGTCCTCTCCCGTCTCGTACCACATGCCCGCTTTTCCGCTAAGTCTTGAAGGCGGACGAGGATAAGGGGTCTTTCCCTGGGCCTTCCTTCTTCTCCATCCAGTCATGGACCTTACGCAGCACCCTTTTAGTCGAAAGGGACTTCTTCATCTTCACAAACCCCGAGACCTTGTTAGCTTTGGAAGATGAAAGCTGAGAGAGGGGAGAGCGAGGAGCTTCAGGATGAAAAGTGTCCCCGAACTCAGACTGAAGAAGGCGAGTCAAGACTTGGTAGTCAGAAGAGACAGGCGCCATCGGTTGATCATCATCAGCCTCGACCGAAGCATCACTTACTTCCCCTTCCGTAACCGGAGAAATAGGAGGAAGCAAAGCAGATGCTAAACTTTCAGGTCTAAGTTTCACAGCGGAACGTTGTTGTGAAGTAGAAGGCACAGCGGACTCTCAAGCAGGCAAAGAAGAGACGGGAACACTGAGTCTCTTGAAGATGCGAAGAAACTTGAAGCGAATCCTCTAAAATGCGTGGGTGGCGACGAACTACTACATCTGCGTCCACCTGAGCGTCAGCTAGCGCGAGCCTGGCGTCCACTGGCATGTACCTGGCTTCTACTGGCGCGCGATATGCATCCACTGGCGCGCGGCTGCTGTCCGCTGGCGCGCACTTGGCGTCCACTGGCGCGCGTTTGGCATCCACTAGCGCGCGGTTGACTTGCACTGAAGCGCGCTCGGCGTCCACTGGTGCGCGCTTGGTGTCCACAGGTGCACTCTTGGTTGTCACTGGCGCTCGCCTGGCGTCCAACCAAGCGTCAAGATCATGCTGCACTTGCACCTAAGTGTCCAAACCCACGTCTCGCTCTTAAAAGGTAGCAAGCTTACGAGCGGGTAATACTGCTTCACGCGTAGAGCGTGAAACAAACTCATCACGTCCTCTAGAGAGCCGCTGGGGAGCTGCAGGAACTCTAGAAAGAAACGAAAAGGGAGAGAGAGACGAGCGAGGAGAAGGAGAGGGAGACTGTCTAGACCTCTTCACTGGCAGCCTGTCATCCTTCCTGCGACGATGTGGATGCGTATCTCTCTTAGCAAGTTGCTGCTGCAACGAGCGAAGCAGCTTCTTGGTGGGAGAAGACTCCCTAACAGGAGAGGGGCTGATCCTGCAAGAAGGCGAGGGGCGAAGGGACGCCTTCTTCCTTCTCACAGGAACTGCCTCTTCACGCACTCTGGAGCAACTGGGGCGCTCGAAAGAGTCATCGTCCGACGACGCTCTACTCCTCTTCTGCGGCGGGAAGGCTGCGAAGACGCTGTCAGGCGAAGATCGTCGCTCGGGAGAAAATCCTGGACATGAAGCGTCCCGATCACAAATGCTCCTTTTCAATGGGCGTGACACTGACTGAGAGCTCCACCCCTTACGCGGGGAGGAAGCCTCCAACGAAGAAAAGCACTCCTTGGCAGTCTGGGTAGCGTCAACAGAAACCGCCAAAGGCACGTCAGATCGGTGGGGGTTCCCCATAACCCTCCATCGGCTTTTGACATGCTCTCTCCCTGAAACCTAGGAGTCCAGCAGAGGTCCCGGCCTAGAGGCGAAATGGGGCCGATCTGACCCACCCTCCACTACACAAGGGGCACTGTTACTGCACTTAGCACCTTCACTTTTGCTTTCTAAAGCAAGCACTTTCGACTCTAAATTACGAATCGACTCCAAGATTAAAGTAAGGGCATTACCCTCCAAAGACACTGTTTCTGGGCCCAAAGGCAACACTACAGGGTTAGGAGTAGCAACTACAGTAGGAGGGTTAGTAGGAGAAACATTAACTTCCTGACATTTACCTGAAACGCTCCTAGAGGAAGACCTCCTTAACTTATCACGTTCAAGCTTTCGAAGATAGGTCTCATACGCCCTCCACTCAGAATCCGAAAGACATACACACTCCTTGCAGCGATCCTCATACACACAATCATGCTCCCTGCAGCTCTTACACAATGTATGCGGGTCTAATGATGCTTTCAGTAGCCTACCTTTTACATTCACTCCTAGTGCAAACCCTGGCGCTAGCCGAACTAGCCCCAGACATCTTAGTTTAAAGAGAAATCAGGCCAAAATCAATTTAATCCACAAATAGCGTGTGCCTAGCCACCGATCCAAAGTCAAGATAACCCAAAAAAATCAATAAGGATACTTAAGAAGCCAAAGTTTCCTAAATCCAAGACGGAGGTGCTGCAAACAGTTGTTTACAACACCGGCGACAGAAAAAATATGAATAGAAAATGGGAATGGTTCCTGATACCCGCCTCCCAGCGGCGGGAATGGGTACTAACCACCTGACTCCCACTGCATGTGTCGTAAGTTTTTTAAATTCTGTCGGACTTCGGAAAATACAGCTATATATATCTGACAGGTAAGTTTCATGAACAAAACATTCGTATATTAGGGCAATCGTATGTCAAGGTTCCAGTGTAATTTGATCAGAGAGAGAGAGAGAGAGAGAGAGAGAGAGAAGAGAGAGAGAGAGAGAGAGAGGGAGAGGTTGAGAAGGAGAGAGAGAGAGAGAGAGAGAGAGAGAGAGAGAGAGAGAGAGAGAGGCGTCTTGGCAACAATGGTCTTGGGGATTGACTAACGTTTATTTTCTGAACAGATAGGACAGAGAAGTGTTCGTTTCATTAAACGGCCTCCGACTCATGCCAGGAAATCTTTTGTTGATACTAATATATAAGCCTATTTAAAGATACGTTTACTTTAATTAGTCTATATGATACGTAAATAGTAATCAACTGTTCTTGTAGCCCTCAAGATTTGGCAAAATCACTCCGGGTTGTACATAAAACTTCAAAAATGTAGTGTCACCAGAGGATTACAATAGTTTTTACCTTCAAAAACCAGCATTTTTTTATGAAAATAACTCCAGGTTTTACATAAAACTACAGGAAACAACATGCAGTGTAACCAAAGGATAACAAGTAAGGTTTTTATAACTTTTTATTAGTTTAAGACATATTTCCAAACGTCGTTCCGGCTTACGACGATTTTTGGGTTATAATGCATCTCAAGAACGGAACCCCCGTCGTAATCCGGGGACTGCCTGTACATATATTATTTATAATATATGTACTACTATTAAATCAATGTGAGATCACTAAGATCATAATTAATAAAATAGTGGGACAATTAAGACGATATGTTCACTAAAACGTTTTGTTTTCCACAAAAACATTGTAAAACACAAAAATATACACGATCAAAATAACTAATTCAACCATTGAATTTAAATTATATAAGACTGTAAAATACATTTCACCATATTGACCTTGGAGTGAGTTGCTCTTTATTGTTACTAGTCATCATCACTTTGCAGTTGTGCATTTGAGGACAGTCCAAGAACAGGATTTGCAAGTGATGACACATCACTACAACAGACTGGGTGGAATTTTTCATACCACTATAATAAAGTTGAAATCAAATTCTTGTTTTCATGAAAAAAAAAAAACTTATAAAAAGCAAATTATTTCATGAAAAAAAACTTATAAAAAGCAAATTATTGAGTAATTTTTGCCATCAGCAGTCAAATAATCATGATCATCGCAATTCAACCATAGTGCTGAACACAAAATTTTTGATTGTAAGGTCTATAACCAGAACAGAAGTAGAGAGCTGTCATTGGTTAACAGACCACCTTGGCAACCAGCCAACCAATCATGTTTTAGCTGTATTATGTATGAGGAAGAAATTTTTGCTTACATGAGGCTGATGATGTAAAGTGTGTGTGTTTTAAGTAAAATACATAATTTTTGATAGTTATGTATTTCACTGATTACATGATGAATTGAATGAATTTCTTCTCATTACTTTGTGTGCAAAATTGTTGGATCAGACATACCTTCAAAACAAAATTCATCTCTTAAATCTCTTGAAGACAGAATGAACCCTTAAACGCCGAAGCGGTATTTTAACAATCTTCTCCCGTATGCCGGCGGCAAAAAGGTTATTTTCAAAAAATTGCAGCACGCTTAGTTTTCAAGATTAAGAGTTCATTTTTTTTTCTTCTTCCCCATTGCCTGAAGTTTAGTATGCAACCATTAGAAATGAAACATATATAAATAATTCGATATATGACAGCGCAAAAAAACTTTTTCATATATAATTGTATACAAATCGCGCTGTGAGCAAAACGGTTAAAGCAAATGAGTTAATTTTTTTTCATTGTATTGTACACTAAATTGCGATCATTTTGGTATATAACACATTGTAAAACTATCAAGGCAACACAGAGAAAATATTATCACAAATTGATGCATGAATTCGTAACGATCGGACGTAAAGAAAAAGTTTATTTCATAAATTCACCATAAATCGAAATATTGTGCTAGAGACTTCCAATTTGTTGCAAAATAAAGGTAAATAATTGAATATTACTAGAATGTACAATTGCGTTTTTTGACTATTTTGGTAGAGTCAAAGTTGACCGAAGAACAAATTTTTTTTCTATTTATCATTATTTATATGAAAATATTTCAAAACTGATAAAAGCTACCACCATAGGTTGTTCTTTGTTGTATTCTACATGAAATTGCGCACATTTTCATATATAAAACTATGTAACGGCTAATTTAAAAGGGTGCAAACATTATGACAATTGGACAAAAAAATTTATTATTTTTTTCGGAAGAGTTACCATGTGGACGTAAGGAAAAAGTTTATTTCATAAAATCACCATAAATCGAAATATTGTGCTAGAGACTTCCAATTTGTTGCAAAATAAAATATTACTAGAATGTAATAATTTTAGCTTACAATTAAGTTTTTCGACCATTTCGGCGGTCAAGTCAAAGTTGACCGAAGGTTGAAATTTTGGCACTTATCAATATGTACATGAAAATATTTCAAAACTGATAAAAGCGACAACCATGAGTTGTTTTTAGTTTTATTTTACATGAAATTGCGCACATTTTCATATATAAAACTTTATGTAACGGCTAATTTAAAATGGTGCAAACATTACGACAATCGGACAAAAAAATTTCTGATTTTTTCGGAAGAGTTACCGCGCGGACGTAAGGAACATGTTTTTTTGTTCCTAAATTCACCATAATTCGAAATATTGTGCTAGAGACTTCCAATTTGTTGCAAAATAAAGGTAAATGATTGAATATTACTAGAATGTAAGAGTATTAGCTTACAATTGAGTTTTTCGACCATTTCGGTCGAGTCAAAGTTGACCGAAGGACAAAATTTTTCTACTTATTGTTATTTATATGAAAATATTTCAAAACTGATAAATGCTACCACCATATGTTGTTTTTTGTTGTATTCTAAATGAAATTGCACACATTTTCATATATAAAACTATGTAACGGCTAATTTAAAATGGTGCAAACATTACGACAATCGGACGAAAAAATTATGATTTTTTCGGAAGTGTTACCGTGCGGACGTAAGGAAAATGATTTTTTTTTTTTTTCAAAAAATACCATAAATCAAAATATTGTGCTAGAGACTTCTAATTTTTTGCATAATAAAGGTAAATGATTGAATATTACTAGAATGCAATAGTTTTAGCTTACAATTGCGTTTTTCAACCATTTTGGTCGAGTCAAAATTGACCAAAGGTTGAAATTTTGCCACTTATCGTTATGTACATGAAAATATTTCAAAAGTAATAAAAGCTACAACCACAAGTTGTTTTTGCTTGTATTCTACATAAAATTGCACACATTTTCATATATAAAACTTTATGTAACAGCTAATTTTAAATGGTGCAAACATTACAACAATCTGACTAAAAAATTTCTGATTTTTTTTGGAAGTTCCCGCACGGACGTAAGGAAAAAAAATTTTTTTTTCATAAATTCACCATAAATCGAAATATTGTGCTATAGACTTCCAATTTGTTGCAAAATAAAGGTAAATGATTGAATATTACAGTAATACCTTGGGTTGCGAATTTAATCCGTTCCAGAACCTGCTTCGTAACCTAAAAAATTCGTAACCTAAATGGATTTTCCCATAAGAATGTTATAAAAAGCAAATAATGTGTTCCACCCGACCATGAATGACCATTTCAATTCATATTTTTCCATTTATTTTTGTTCACTAAGGTTGAAAATTCGTGTAGGAATTACATAAAATTATAAATTTGAAGAATGAAATTAAATATAAACACTAGATTTAATATGCATTCACAGTAAAACCTGAACTTTACCTTTGGCGAGTGTGGCTGCTGGCTTGACGGAGACGGGAGGAGGGGAAGGGTGAGGAGGAGAGGGTTAGGGCTTGGGGGGGAAATCTCCCTCCGTGAACACTTCTGGAAGACTTTCTGGTTTTTTCTCTAGAGAGCACCGTTCACTACGATAACTAATTTTACACTTACGTGACACTGTGTCGTCTTTCACAATTTTGAAAATATTTTTTTCTATGAGCAAATTTTCTATATCGTCGAGAATGTAAGGCCGTTGTTTCGTCAATACTGTGACTCCTTTTGATGCATTACTGGCTTTAATTTCTTCCTTTTTCTTCAAAATAGTGCAGATCCTTGATTGCGACCGCTTGAAGAATGCTGCAATGTCTTTCACGCGCTCGCCTTTATCATGCATTTGGATAATTTCCTTCTTCATTTCGACTGTAATCATCTCCTTCTTTCTTATGCTTTCCTTCTTGCTGCTTGCCTTCGTCATCTTGGGAGCCATTGTCTTTAGTATTTGGGTAATAGTAATGTATATGCACTATCACGGAAACACAACACGTGCACAAATCACCAAGCAAATTTGAGAGCGTATCACGGACAGATGCGTTCAATCTTACCGCCAGCGAGATAGTGAAAGAGTTATGGTTTAAAAAGGGTCAAGGGATGCGTGGGAGGAAGTCACGTGACCCTCGTTAAGTTTTGGCCGAAAAAAATGCGTTCGCAGATCCCACGCTCATCCGATGTCCGATGTAAACAAAGCAGGCGTTAAGTTTTGGCCGAAAAAAATGCGTTCGCAGATCCCACGCTCATCCGATGTCCAATGTAAACAAAGCAGGCGGCCTCCCATGATGGAAATTCGCGCATTCGTATTCCAAGTGAAATTCGTATTCCAGAATGAGGGCGTCACTTCGTAAGTTAAAAAATTTGTATACTAATCGGTTCGTAACCCAAAGTATTACTGTACTAGAATGTAAGAGTTTTAGCTTTCAATTGCGTTTTTTGACCATTTCGGTCAAGTCAAAGTTGACCGAAGGTTGATATTTTCGCACTTATCGCTATTTATATAAAAATATTTCAAAACTGATAAAAGCTACAACCATGGGTTCTTTTTAGTTGTATTCTACATGAAATTGCACACATTTTCATTCTATAAAACTTTATGTAACGGCTAATTTAAAATGGTGCAAATATTACAACAATCGAACGAAAAAATTTGATTTTTTCGGAAGTTACCGCGCGGACGTAAGGAAAAGGTTTTTTTTTTTCATAAATTCACCATAAATCTAAATATAGTGCTAGAGACTTCAAAGTTGTTGTAAAATGAAGGTATTTGATTGAATATTACTAGAATGTGAGAGTTTTAGCTTACAATTGCGTTTTCTTACCATTTCGATAGTCAAAGTTGACCGAAGGTTATTTTGGCGCTCATCATTATTTATATGAAAATATTTCAAAACTGATAAAAGCTACAACCATGGGTTGTTTTTAGATGTATTCTACATAAAATTGCACACATTTCCCCATATATAAAACTTTATGTAACGGCTAATTTAAAATGGTGAAAACATTACGACAATCGCACGAAAAAATTTGATTTTTTCGAAAGTTACCGCGTGGACATAAGGAAAAAGTATTTTTTCATAAATTCACCATAAATCGAAATATTGTGCTAGAGACTTCCAATTTGTTGCAAAATGAAGGTAAATGATTCAATATTACTAGAATATAAGAGTTTTAGCTTACAATTGCGTTTTTTGACCATTTCGGTAGAGTCAAAGTTGACCGAAGGTTGAAATGTTGGCAATTATTGTTATTTATATGAAAATATTTCAAAACTGATAAGAGCTACAACCATGAGTTGTTTTTTTATGTATTTTACATGAAATTGCACACATTTTCATATATAATACTCCATGTAACGGCTAATATAAAATGGTGCAAAAATTATGTCAAAGTGACGAAATAATTTCCGAGATGTGTCGCTGATACTTTTTAGTGCTAGAAGAAATAAATTTGTGCTTGCGCGCCTCGGTAACAATTGTAAACAAAAAAACGCCTTGATCCGTGAGCTCCCAGCATTCCCCAAGGCGCGTGATTCAAAAGTTTTTGCCTAGTAGGCCTATAACTATTTTTCCGCGAATTATTAAAAAAACTTTTTTATATCGACATACCGTACGTCCAACCGGCACCCAAAAGACAATTTATATAGACGTTTAATATGTCCAATCGGCGTTAAAGGATCAAGTTACATAGTAATACATTTATTTAGCATAAATTAATCTCTAGAAACTCTCTGCATATGTGACAAGGTTATTTTTCTTTATATAAAGTGTGTTTAAAATGAAAATTGATTTAAATATGTGAACTAAAATTAGTTATTTTCTTCATTAAGTTGGTGTAGTTTTCTGGTTATCAGTATATACTTTGCATAAGCGCAGAGATCCCCTCATAAAATACAAATATAACGAATATGAATCTTTTACTTGGCTTTTTAATTTAAAGTTATGCTTTACTTCACTGTATCCAATAATACTGGATGTAGTCTCATATTACTACATATAGTATTGTAATATACAAACAAAGCAATCTATTTTGGTTTGGAAAAATCAGCAGATAGGATTATTTCGCCGTATTTAACTCAATTCTGATATTTTCTTTTTTCTGTTTAGCATACATAGATCTCTAGAAACAATTTATATATGGGACAAGGTTACTTTTTGTTAACTGTAGTGCTTTTGACCCTTAATTGACAGGTAAATGTATCGATATGCAGTTACTCAGGCCAAGTAAACTTAGAGGTTGGAAAATTTACCCGAGTAAATTGTATTTTTCCTAACTATAAAAACCTGAGGTCCTTTACATAAGGAATTAACTTTCAGCGCCAGCTGGAACCGGTCGTAAGACTCAGTAACAAGGTAGTTAGGCAGTAACTGCTTGTCCGATGGTCAGGAGACCTGCCCGACTGGATGTAAACATTCCACTTTGCTTTAGGCCCAGGAACAGAGTGAGGGGTGGCATGAGGCGGGCCTATATATAAAGGACCTCAGGTTTGTATAGTTAGGAAAAATACAAATTCCTTACAAAAAATGTTATTTATTCCTACACGTTATACAAACCATCGGTCCTTAACATAAGGAAGACTCACCTATTGGTAGATAGAATCCGAGTCTTTTGAACACACTGGTGTTTGCCCAACCTAGGTACCCTCCCTGGTCTTAAGAGCCAGGGGGGGGGGGGGGGGGGGAAGCCTCATCTGACTGATCTGAGTGAGATACTGCAGGATCAGCGGCCAGACCTCTGGACCAACTCATAAGAGTGAGGCATGCGTACATCTTATGAATAGCAAGCAAGAACTTCAAGTCATAAGAGGCAAAACATAAAGCATTGGGTTCGTCTCTTACTGCTGTCCGCTTCCCCCCCTTGTTACGCAAGGGACGGATAAATGCTTCTATCCCTAACTAGTCAGAATGAATGGAGGCTCAGTTTACGTTAAGCTTAACCTGCACTGTCGTCCTGTCCAGCATGTGATGCCTGCTGCCCTCTGCCCACAGGATGAAGGAAGAAAAGAGAAGGAAGGGAAGCCAGTCACACTCATTCATTCTCCATTCACACAATATCACAAGTATGAGATGCATCCTTGTCCTGTTAAAGGAGCTGGGTAAGCTACACAACTCAAGTGTCCAAGGACCAATGGGCAATATCCCAAAGGTAGGAGGAGATGAAAGTGGTCTGGTTGGACCACACCCCTGCCTTCTGCACCTGTGCAACTGACAACTTGCAGAATGCAAGGGTTGGACCAATACCTCTAACTTCATGGGCTCTCAAGACGAAAGGTACTGCAGTCTGCACTCCTCTCGGAGTCGTACACTTTCCTGACTACCTCACGAAGCCAGAAAGAAATAAGTGTTCTTGGACACTTCTTTCTTGGTCACTCCGATGCTAATGAAGAGGCGTCGACACTCAGGCCTGAGGTGTCGAGTTTTCTTCAGATAGCGCCATAGCACTCTAACAGGACAAGTATCATCTCTTCCATATCATTACCAGTAAAGTCCTCTAGGGAGGGGATCATGAAGGACTCTAACCTGGAAGTCAGGGAGCGAAGGGTTCTGAGTCTTCACTACAAAATCCGGTAAGAAAACAGCATAACTGATCCCCAGCCCCTCGAGTGTTTGTCATCGAAGGAAAGACCATGAAGTTCTTCTACTCTCTCAACCAATGCCAGGGCCAGCAGAAAGACTGTCTTGAGGGTCAGATCCCTGTCTGACGAATCCTGGAGAGGCTTGTAAGGTCGACGAGTAAAACTCCTCAAGACAAAGAGTCACGTACCACTCAGGGGGCCCGAGTTCCCTGGGTGGGCAAGACCTCTCAAAGCTGCTCATTATGAGATATTTTGTCATGGAGGAGGAAATATCAACTCCTCACAGCTTAATGACTAGAGCCAGGGCAGCTCTCTATCCTCCAACTGCGGATAGAGAGGAGCTTCTCTCAGTGAAGAAATTCCAGGAAATCCGCTACCTGCTGAAGACGGACCACTTTCCCAGGTATACTGCTGCAGAGGACCGTCTGAGGTAGCCATCCATCTCTGTTGCTACTCGGCAAGAAAACACACTTGCTCGCAAGAGATGGTGGATAACAGCCAGCCTTGAAGACACAGGGAATGTACTGTCTGGTGATACTGTTCCACATGTGGCGGACACAACAGGTTGTACCATGGGGGACTCTCGCGAAGCCTCCAAAAGAAGAGCCAGCAGGTCAGGATACCTAATGGCCTGAGGCCATTTGGGTGCCACCAGAATCATCCAAAGATTGCTGGGGGATAGGCGTACACTACAAGGTTGTCCCACAGATGTTGGAACGCATCCTCTGCAGCTGCCCATGGGTCCGACACAACTGAGAAGAAAACCGGAAGTTTTCTGTTGTGCCGGGTGGCGAACAGACCCACTACTGGATGCCCCCACAGGTCAAACAGCCTTTCCGCCACATCTGGGTGTAGAGACCATTCTGTCCCAATCACCTGATTCTGGCAGCTGAGCTTGTCTGCCCTCTGCCACTACATTCCTCTTTCAACTATTATTATAAAGTCAAGATTTACCAGCCCAAAAAGTCTAACTAGACTCTTACAGTGCTGGCCCAAAATGCGTGTCTACAAGTGATAGATGAGGTTGGAATTAAAAATATGAATTAAAATTATAAAAGACTGAAATAGATAAAAATGACAAAAGTCCTCTATTTTAGTAGGGTATAAATGTTAAATCTTATTAATCAAATTAGTCTTTTTTTTTTTCTTTTTTTTTTAATATTAATACTCTATATAAAGAAAAATTTTCTGACTGATAGTCTTTCTAAAGATGATTTATTGCCTAAATATAAATTTTTTTTTTCTCTATTAAAAATTAGTCAATCACATAAAAAATGCTTGACTGTTAAAATTGTATTGCAGACATTGCAATGAGGGATGTCCCCTTGTGGAGTTATCATTAAATACTCGTGAGTTAGTCTTGTGTGGCCTATTCGTAATCTTGTTAATATTACTCCTGCTAGTTTTTCATTTTGTACTGATGTATTCCACAAGTAAACATTCTGCTTGATGCACTTTAATTTATTGGTGCCTGCTTCACTATGCCACAGATTTTGCCTTTTTGTTTTTATGCACTGTTTCACTGAGTTTATATAATCTGTAGCAGGCAATGTCAAAAATTGGTGAATTTATCCCAGACTTGGCCTTTTCATTACCTGGGATTCCAACATGGGCAGGAATCCAGCAGATTCAAATGTTAACACCACGTGAATATAATTTATTGATTATTTGTTTAATTTCCTTTACTAAAGGGTTCTAATGTGAGTAACTTTTGAGGGATTCAATTGCGCTTCTTGTGTCAGAATAGATTACAAATTTTGTATTCAATTTATTTGACAATTTTATCTGATTGATTGCCAATATAATTGCTGTTAATTCAGCAATAAAGACAGTTGCTTCAATTGGCAATGAATTCTGACTTATTTTGCATGATGACGCTGCAGCACAACCAACTCCCGCAGAAGATTCGGATCCATCAGTGTATATGGCTTTATGTGGACCTTTACTTCGAATGTGTTCTAATGTATACATACTGTTTATAGTGATCTGAAGCATAATCTTGCTTTTTTGACAAATGATATAGGTTAGAACAAACTTAGATTTTCTTCATCATCCACGGAGGTAGAAAATTTGGGGGTGGGAGCATATTTACTCTAACACCATTAGATTCCAATAACCTATTAGCACTTATTGGAAAAGGTAGTTCGTGATTACTGATAAATGTGTCTCGCAAGGCAAACAGTTTTTTGTGGGGGAATCAGTGGACATTATCTTTAAAGGACTTCTCATTGTTAAAAGGTCACGATGTAAGGATAATGGGAGTTCGCCACTTTCACAACATACTAAAGTGTTTGGAGAAGATTTAAAGGCTCCACTACAAAGTCTCAAGCCTAGAGTGTGGATAGAGTCTAAGGACTTCAAGGTACTTTTGTGATGCTGACCAGTAAATTGGACTTCCTTAATCTACTTTGGATAAAACTAGTGATTTGTATATCATAAGTAATGTTTGTCTCTTAGCTCCCCAAGTAATATGAAACAATTTTGTGATGAAATGTAAAGACACTATTACTTTTATTTTTTACAGAGGCTGTATGTGCTTTCCAGTTAAGATGAGTGTCAAACACCAAGCCTAAAAATCTTACAGTATTACTAAACTGAATGAGGCTATCACCTAATTTCAAATCTATCTTGATTCTGTTTCCATCTACTATTTTTGTAGAACATAACTTCTTGGGTTTTCTCTACAGAGAGCTTAAAGCCTACTGACAAAGTCCAGTTGTGGATGTTTCTGATAGTTTTATTAAGAATTTTTTGTAGATGACGAAGACTGCTTGAGGAATAATATATAGCAAAGTCATCTACATAAAAGCTATTTTGTACTCCCTGTGGTAACTGCTTTACGATGTTATTAACCCTTAAACGTCATTGGACATATTTTACGTTGACAAAAATTGTCTGTTGGGTGCTTAATTGACGTAAAATACGTCTATGCTAAAAAGTTTAAAATATTTGCGGAAAAATAGTTATAGGCCTACTTGGTGAAAACTTTTGAATCACGCGCCTTGAGGGATGCTGAGAGTTCACGGATCAAGCTGCTGTTTTGTTTACAAGCGTTACCGAGCCGTACATGCGCGAATTGCTTTCTTCCCGCACCAGCAAGCATCAGCGACGTGTCGTCCGAGAGCGATCTTTTGCCAAACTTTTGCAATTGTTTCAGTATTTGTGGTGGTACAAGACGTATGTAGAGATGTCTCAACGTCGAATGGAGCGCGAAAGGCGCGTTTTGCCTCTCAACAGGGATGGTGTGAGACGTATTTTGGACTTGGATGCTGGAGAGGGAGCAAGCAACCAAGATGACCTAGCTCCTCAACACTGTTCTGTGAGGCCTCGTGTTGCCGAAAGTGTCCAAAGACCACATCGTGTGCCTGTTTTGTGAGGCCTCGTGTGGCCGAAAGTGTCCAAGGACCACATCGTGCGCCTTTTATGACCCTTAGGAAGCATCAGGGTGTCCCGAGTGTCAATCGTAGACATTTGGGAGGCCTCCAACAAAAGGATATTGATGAATACTTGTTGGAACTCAATCGAGAGAAGGTCGCCAGTCCTCATTTAGATGGCAGTTGGTCATCTAGTGACGAGGACATCACTCCCAATGTAAGTGATGATGAATATCTGCCCCCAATATCTGTACGAGGGTCGCATGCTGAAAGTGAGTTGGAGTTCAGTGGTTTTAGTGCGTATGAGGGAGAGTCTGAGGAGGAAGTGGAGGAGGAGGAAGCGGAGGAGGAGGAGGAGTTGTCGTCTAGTTTTTTTTGTTGATGACGACACAGAAAGCGAGGGCCTAAGTAAGGGGGATGGGCCAGGGGGGGGTTCGAGTGCGAAACTGTGCCAGAGGACGTGACCACGTAGAAGGTCAGAACGTTGCGCCAGCCAAGGTGAAGGCCGTTCGTCCGAGAGCAACGAGGGGTGGTCGGAGGACCCCACTCAACATAACATGCACCCATTCACGGCAGCCCCTGGGCTCACCATACCTGTTCCTCTCACTGCTCTGGGGTTCATTCAGCTGTTCCTGACGCGGGAATTGCTGGAATACCTGGTAACAGAGACGACAGACTACACTTGGTACTGCCATGACGAACTGCGGACGCTGTCATATCGCTGGAGGGGCTGCAACCTCACGGACATGGTACATTTTTTGGGTCCACATTTTTTTTTGGAATGATGCCTGCTGCCATCGTCAGGCAATATTGGAGGCGGAATTTTTTTTAAGTACGCCCAACGTGCCCGGCATTATGGCCCGTGATAGTTTCCCGACGTTGGACAGGCATTTCAGCACCTTCAACCGAAGGGCCATACCCGGAAATAACCCCGACTGCCTCACCTTAGTCTGCCCAGTGTTGGACTACATTTATGAACAGTGCCAGTTTCTCATGGTTCCTGGCAAGAACCTTTCTTTGGATGAGGGGATGATGCCTTACAAAGGACATCTTAGCATAAAGGTGTACAACCCCAAGAAGCCAAAGAAATATGGTGTAAAGTTATTCTTCATTATGGAGTCCAACACTGGATACGCCGTGGACTTCTCTGAGTATTCCGGAGTCTTCTCCAAGCTGCGCGACACCGTCTTCAGTCTTGTGGATCGTTTCCGTAACCAGGGATACCACCTGTTTATGGATAATTATTATAACTCTGTATCCCTGGCCCAGGAACTGCATGAAGCAGGTGTGCACGTCAGTGGTACCCTTCGGTTGGTGCGTGGGGCCCCGAATGTCCTCAAGAGGTTCGCTAGCCAGCCGCAACATCTGGCAAGAGGAGAGACAGTGGCGGTGGAAGGGAGATGTCTTCGTCATCTGTTGGAAAGGGGTCCAACTCGTCCCCATGATTACGACAAGTCATGAGCCCATCCAAGAAGAGGCATTTCAGCGGAAGAAGACACGTCGGCAGGGCCGAGTTATGTATGAGGAGTTTCTTGTCGAGCGGCCTACCGTCATTGGGCACTACAACAGACACATGGGAGGAGTTGATCTCTTTGATCAACTCATCCAGTATTATCCCTTTGCCAGGAGAACCAAGAGGTGGACACAGAAGCTCCTCAAATACATATTTCAGTTGGCCCTCCAAATTACCTACATCCTCTACTGTGGGTACAACTCCGACCCCAGAAGGTTGTCCCACATCCCGTTTCTCGAGGTGGCCAGGAATGCCCTCAAACTTTAATCCCAATGAGTGGCCTTCCATCACCACCCCACTGCCCCGAGCTCCAGATCTGCCCCTAGAAGAAAAGGCAGATATTAGGAGGGCCAGCCTAGGTCATCCTGCTCCTGCCGCCGCCCCCCTTGATGATCCCGCCCTTCCTCAGATTTCGACTTCCCATCAGATAGTGGACTCTATATGTCGGCTGCAGCCAGGCGATCACACACTGGACCCCCTACAAGGGCACAGGCAGAAACGGTGCCAGTTGTGCCATATGAATGGCAGAAGGAGAGACCCGATTCTTCTGTCGCACCTGCAACATAGCACTTTGCAGGATCGGGGAGTGTGACCCCAAGTACCACACTTCAGTCATATATTGGAGCTCTTTCCGTGAACCTGCTGATCCGCGAGTATGCAGGGAAGCCTTGTGCTACTACTGTGTCGATCAGCATGCCCAGGTACTTCATCCTCTGCTTCGGCTCGAGATCTGACTTCTTGATATTTACCACGATCCACAGATCATGGCAGAAGTCAATGAGGCGATCTCTGTCCTGTAGCACCTGTGAGTGAGAGCTCGCCAGGACTAGACATCATCGAGATACCTAATCAGACATATCCCTACTGAATGGGCCCAAGCTGCCACCAGTGTGAATACTTGCGTGAACACCTGTAGGGGGGTTGAGAGACCGAGGATAAAGCGAAGATACTTCCTGGGGGACTGATGGATAGGTATTTGGAAATACACATCCTTCAGGTTTACCTAAAGCAGGAAATAGTTCTCTCTGACAGAATCAAGCACTGAGCGTAGTGATTCCATCGTGAACAGTCTGGCGAACGAATCGGCTCAAGGGAGAGAGATCTATCACCTGTCTCCAGGCCCCCCCATAGACTTCTCCACCAGGAGTAGTTGACTGTAGAACCCTGGTGACTGATCTCCTATGATTCCACAGCTAATTTGCTCAGCATGGTCTGCCCTTCTTGAATCAGTGATACGTCCCTGGCAGAACCGGGAACGTATGTTTGAAGATGGACTGGGTGTGAAGTGAGGGTTGGTCTCAACTCGAAGGGAAGTAGATATCCCTCCCAAAGGACATCCACTACCCAAGTCTCTGCTCCGTAGCACTGCCAAGTTGCCCAATGGCATGCCAGGCAACCCCCCCTTTTCCGGCAGCAGGTGAGGGGTAACTCCATCCCTAACGTTTCCCTCTCTTCCCCTTTCGCTTAGCCAGTTTCCCGCAGGAGGAGGAGGCTTGAGAGGGGGGCTAATGCTCGCCTCTCGAAGAGAAAGAGGAAAGCTGGGTCTTTCCCTGCTCTACCCTCAATGGTACCGACATCTTAGGAGCAGAGGAAGCGCTAGCTAAGCTCCGAGGCTTAGCAATGATCCGTTCCTCAGACCCAACATTAACTCAAAACCGGCCGCCCTAGTTACGCGATTCAGGACTGCATCCCTCCTCCTCAAAACCAGGTTGGCCCACGGGTTAGCAATTTGGTGGGCCAGGTAGGAAATAGCCCTACCTCAGACTGGCAGTCTTCCGAACGCAGAGTCTTCCCCAGGAACTAAAGCTCCAGAGGAGGCTGCAACTCTGGATACTGTGAGGGACCACAGGTCCAGCCAGGAGACGGCCTGGAAAGCTGCCATGGCAGTGGATTCCAGGGCCGTTGCCTCTTGCTGTGAGAACCAGAGGTTCTCTGACAGTAGGTGTTGAAGAGGCACTCCCGGAGTTAGGCAAGCTAACTCCTGGTCAACCTCCTTGGTTGGCAACAGGTCTGTCGAAGGAACGTAGAATTGCCGCTGACGAGGCAGAGGAGGGGGAAGCAGCTTGTCTGACATCCTGGCCCTAAGTGAAGCTTCCTGTCCGGAAACATAAGCGTTCACCTGGTCCAGCACTCCGTTGGCCAAGGAAGACCAGGGTAGCCCAACAGATGCTCTGGGTTCCTTCTTAGGCCCCAAGAACAACTCCAACCTCGATGGACGGTCAGAAGGGCAACCACCGATCCTTCTCCAAGGTCATTGTGCTGACGATTTATTGATTGATTGTGTCTATTAAATCTGGTGTCACAACATCTGGGTAATTAACACCAAAAAATTGAATAGAAAAAATTAAATTTTAAATAAATTTCATATAAAAATATCTATAAATATATGTATATAAAAATTTTGTTCATATATAAAAGTTCTTACATAGGCGATCTATGTATAATTTAAATTTGGTTGAGGAGGCCCACCTTCCCCATAAATTTATATAACTGCTCTATATTACAATCCTTTCCAAGAATTGTAGCTAGGATAAAATTACCTAATCTGTCACGACCCCAAGACAGGAACCTATGTCTCAAATTCCCGAATCTGGGACACTCAACCAACGAATGTTTTACAGTCAAGGGCACAGTACAGTTCTCGCAAAACGGAGGATTTTCATGAGACATCAAGAACCCATGTGTAAGTCTTGTATGTCCAATCCTCAATCTGCACATCGTTTTTTGCGTCCTTGGCATATATGGATATGACCAAGGAGACACTGATGAAGTGATACTGCGCATTTTTTTATTAGTTAAAGTATCCTCCCACTGGGACTACCAACATTTTTTAATTCTCTGACCTACTAGAGGATACAAATCCCGATATGGTAGTAGGCATCTTGAGGGTTCTGGGGAGCTGACTGCAGACTTTGCAAGTTGGTCAGCTTTCTCATTCCCAGCCACCCCAACATGAGAAGGCACCCAACAGAACTTTATTTCTTTCCCTCTTCTTTTTAGTAAAAGCAGCCATTCCAATATATCTAAAATCAGAGGGTTTAGAGGGTTAAAAGATTCCAGCGACTGAAGAACACTTCTTGAGTCACAATATATAATAAAATTATTTTCAATCTGAAATAAACTTCTTTTTAAGCCTTTAAAATTCCATATAATTCTGCTGTAAAAATCAATGCAACAGATGATAACCTGCCGCTTCTCTCTACATCAGGGAAGGCTACACCAAAGCCGACGCCAGCATCTGACTTTGAGCCATCCGTGAAAACTGCAGTGGAATCATCATGTTGCAAAGTGTTCTAAAAAATATTGACTGCATGGCCTCACTGGACAATTCTAATTATGTCTTGGTAAAATAAAAATATCTACAAAATTTTACCTCTGGAAAGTTCCAGGGGGGACTAACTGAATATTTAGCTGGTAAAATCTCGTATTCTTGGCATATTTAATTCACGGACAATATAATTTACTCAAAAAGCGAATGCATGAGGTTGCTTGGGGTGACTTTCATAAAACTGCCAATGCCTTTCATTTCTCATACAAATGCTGGTTAAAGACTTAGGTAGCCTCTGGAATCTATACCAGCTCCGAACCAGCAGGACGCTTTGAGTAATTTGAACGATCCAGTTGGCACCTCATCAGGCATCATACAAGCATGCTCTCAGTGGGAGATGATTTAAATGCTCCAGTACACAACCGTATTCCTCCATGATGAATAGAGTTGAGCATTTTAAGGCTATTTGGCTTTGCAGAAGTGTACACCTCACACCCATAACTTAATTTTGAAAAGACCAAGGCTTTATATAATTTCAACATCTGAGTTCGGTCTGCACCCCACGACAGGACTTTCAGCAAATTCATTGCTTTCAAGCATTTTGCCTTAATATATTTCAGATGTGGAATCCAGGTCAGCTTGCTATCAAAAATCAAGCCAAGAAACCTTGTTTCACCAACATATGGAATT